>NC_134952.1:19462444-19764601 GCF_965638725.1 Aptenodytes patagonicus | reverse complement strand
CCTGCACTTCGAGTCTAATTTTGACTCACTGACCAGCTAGATTTGATATGTTTACAATGCTGAAAATCAAGCCTTTTGAAGTGAAAAGTGTGGAAAATAGACTGGTGTCTTCTTAGTGAAATTGGTATTATGTAGAACCAGTGTTCTACCTTAATATGAAATTACGAATGGGATTTTCAAAGGAGCCTAAGGGAATTAAGGTTCCCAACTCCTGTTGAATTTTATTAGGATTTAGGAGTCTCATTCCCTTATGCTTCCTTGACAATCTCAGACTAAATATTTACCTCCTCTCTGCATCTTATGCCCTTTCTGCATTATTTACAACAGTCGGAGATACCATTGCTCTCTGGAGCATGCTGCGATTGTGTAGCATGTTCTCAACCATTTTATCTGCTTGAGCCCAGAATAGTTAGCCAAAATTTGAAGGTGTATGAACTGTTTGTAATAGAAGAAATGAAACTGGATTGAAGAATCAGGACTTTTTAAAAATTGATCCTGTTATTTACAAGCAATGTATGTTCCTTCTGATTTCCCTAAAGACAGCAAGAATGAAGCAAAGACAGTCCCTTCCTCAGGATTCTGCAGATCACTTTCCAGAAGGACCCTGCCAGAAGGGTCACCTTGAGCTTCATGGCTCCTAAAGCTCCTATCTCTAGAGCTTTCTTCTGACATCTACAACTGCAGCCAGGTGCTGCCACTCATTGGCTACAAAATGCAAAATAAAACTCTGCCTTTTTGTGTGTTTATCTAGTCCACTGAAAATTTTATCTGTCTTCGTTGCTCAGCTTCTAGTTTTGCATAAGATCTGTGCTCTGGGTGTTGGCCTCTTCACAAATGATATTAACTGCTTTTTGAATTTATCCTGAATAAATAGTGTCTTCTACAGTCTTCAATTTCAGTTACAATCCATCCAACTAACAGCACAACGAGGCAATCCTCACCTATGATCTGTTTTCCAGATAATGTCTTCTATTGAGTAATTTAACATAAACTTTCCAGAGAATGGAGTTGCATCTAGATCAAATGATTTATTATTCCCCCAAATGTATCTTCTTGTATGTATGTATTATTTTGTATGTATTAACTGATCAACCATTTTATATCTTGTCCTCTTCCTTAGGTTTTCACTCAACTTTTCAGGATTTTTTGGCTCCGGTGATTTCTTGGGAATCACACTCAACAAAACCATGGATAGCAAAATGCTATGTGCTCATATCCTCCACACACCATGGATGCAAGAGGAAGGCTTCGTCTAAGTGGTTCTGGGCAAAACAAATTAATACACTCTACACCCTGCATTAGGAAAGCAAAATGATATAGCCCTCTAGACTGAACGCATTTGGCCCTGGGTATTGGAACACATAATGTCAGTAATAATTATATCAGTTTTTCTGCAAGATTCTAAGTGTCTACTTTTAAAACAGTGTAAGGACATGTGCTCCTCAAATGCCACTGGGACCTGGTTACTTACCTTCTGTACACTTTTTTGAAAATGAAAATTCCTTTCCTATGTGTTACTATCCAACCATACAGTGGCATCATTACAAAAAATAGTAATGCATGCTATTAGTAAAACCTTAAAACAGTGGAATAGCTCTTTTCACAGGTAACAAGTGATAGGATGAGAGGAAACAGCCTCAAGTTGCACCAGGAGAGGTTTAGATCGGATATTAGGAAAAATTTCTTCACTGAAAGGGTTATCAAGCACTGGAACAGGCTGCCCAGGGAAGTGGTTGAGTCACCACCCCTGGAGGTATTTAAAAGATGTGGTGCTTAAGGACATGGCTTAGTGGTGGACTTGGCAGTGTTAGGTTTATGGTTGGACTTGATGATCTTAAAGGTCTTTTCCAACCTAAATGATTCTATGATTCTATGACTGTCTATAGCATACCCAGATAATTTCTAAACTCCTTGATCTCAATTTATAAGCAAACAAGCACAGTCAGTGTATTGGCATTTTAAATTCTGCATCATAGCACATGTCTGCCTGTTGGGATCTCATATTAGCTATCAACAGATATGGGAATAAAACTACAAAATGCAAAGTTGAGTTAAATCCACTTTTTAGAATATCCCATTAAAACTCCACATTATCCTTTTCTTTCTTTCCTTCTTAATAATCCATTTTACTATATGGCATGGAATTCATATCAATAGCTGATATGCAGAAACTTAATAGGTTTCTATCCTGTTAATTCCCTTTGGATAGAGGTCAGCTTTTCTGTGGCACTGTCTTCCTCCAAGGAACAGCTGGGAACTGATATCAAATGATCTAACTTGTTGTCATTTTTCTGGTAAAGACCTGGAGCTCTGGTCATTTTACAAGCAAAATCCACATTTGTTTCAATGGGCCCTAGATGAAATCTGATTTGAATCTCTTTCCTTAAAGAGACATCATACACTTAGCTAACTGTTACAGTTCACAAAATTTAATGTTGCGTGTTTTGTATCTGATACACTAGAGGCAACTTTTCAAGTTCCTGCAGCTGCGCAGCCTAAGTCTTGGCACAATCTAATAATATATCTTAGACAGAAATATGACCCCATAAAAGTAGAGTATTATGAGCACTAAAGTTCTGCTATGTCTCAGTCAAAATATCAGGTTTTTTTACTGTAGTATTCTACTCAGTATTCATGGAATAGAGTGTGATTAAAGAACCACTCTTGCTCTTGGTGTGCCGATTCAATAATTATTGTCTTTGTTTCTTTTAGTATATGCACAAAGTCTCATCCCACACAAAACATGATCTCATAAAGCTAAGATAATAGTAGTGAGACATCTTTCACAATGGCAGTAACAAACTCTGGGTGGTTTTTTAATGTTTATGAACATCAACACTGTATTCACAAACTTATTTCAACATCCCAGAAATGTATCCCTTCTACACTAAAAGAGAAAAAAAAAAAAATCCCTTGGAATGACTAAGGTAGAGCAGGATAAAGAGAAGGCAAATGTGTAAGTTTTGATTACTTTTATGCATGGAGCCCTCAAGGGATAGAAGGACACAAAATGTCTTCTGTAATTTTTGAAGTCAAAGGAGCGCTTCTAAATTGCTTTAGCACTGCCTGGGCTCCTTACAGAGCACCCAGAGCTGCTTCATTGCTCAGGCTCTTCCACTATCTCATCCCTACCTTCTTTTTTTGTCATCCATAGTACTTATGTGTTCCCTTTCCTGGGGCTTTCTAGTACTTACATATGACAGCTTATCCAGGGCCCATACCAAGGTTCCTCCCAGTCAATGGGAGAGTTCTCCCTCTGTAACACAAATCCTATGTGCAGAGGGACACTCTTACCTCAGTCCTGCCTTGGGCTATGTAACAGCCAGGGCAGCATTTTGAAACAATGCACTATGGTAGCAATGGACATCATTGATATCAAAAGGACTTTAAATGGCAAGTGACTAAAATGCTTATCTGTTTCACTTAATTTTTAAAGGGCTATTTTAAAAGAATAAAATTCCAGAATGTTTTATGAGAAGAAATACTTTGTGTAACACTACTTCATAAACATGGAAATTTAAAATCTAATGTTATGAGTATCTTCTTCATTGATTACTGGCAGCTTTTTGGCTAAAATAATTGATCACAGTGCATAAGAAAAAGTGCCCTCTGATTCCTGTGCACCGAGGTTCTGATCCAGGAAGTCCAACAGAGTCTAAATGGATGGTCCCTCCAGCTGCTTACCTTTTCTTCCTTCTTTCTCAGTGGGTACTTTATGAGGCTGGGAGATTCCTGCAATGATCTGACTCTTCTGGGGTCTTTTATTAATTGCTGTTCTCAGTACAGACTCTTTTCTGCTCCAGATGTTCGTGAAGTCTGATGCGCACTAGGAATATCTTGTTACAATTAAACCATATTAATCAGTACACACATCAGTTACTTGGTATGGGAGCTCCACACTATCTAAGTATAGAAAAGGTAAAGGAAGCCTTTCCTTTTTTTTTTTTTTTTTTTTTTTTCCTGTAAATCATGTGAGGCTAAGGTTTTGTGAGACAAAATGTGAAAAGTTTTTATAACATATATCACACATACTGCATTCTCTTTCATTACTAATTTTCTTTTGTTAAAAAAGCAATTGACTGTGTCTGGCAAGACTATTTGTATTGATTTACAACTAATAATGAAATACAAATTACAGCAGTTTCTGAGTTAATTGCACCTTTGGCCTCATTTTTGACTGCAGTAAGGGTTTTCCAATCAGTCTTAGACACCTGGCCATCAACCTTCTGGGACCAGCACTCTTGCCCTAGACATCTCTGGTCTCCTCTCTGCAGACTAGTGAGAAAAATTGCTAAGTACTTAGGGTCTTTCTATTCAGTTTGACAACTCAGCAAGTCCAGTGTCAGGTAAGCACCTACACTTTTCTTCCAGGAAATAACAGCATAAAATAATGATCTCCAAAACAGTCTGATTTAGAAGAGAAACCTTACAGAGAAAAAAGATATTAAGAGAATAAACACATTTAAATATGTCCTCTTTGTCTGGGTGCTGACAAAAAACAAGATGCAGAACTTGACAAGGTTAAGGCCAAATCCATAAAAGGATTTATGTGCCTGGATCTTCTTCAGTAGACTCCAGTACACAGGGGAGAGAGTCAGCTCTTGACACAAAAACCTTGCTTAGAGGCACAGAGAATCACATCCCCCCAGTGGGATTCAAAGCCCGGTGCTCTTTCCTGAATGAAAACACAAGTAAGAATTGGTGTTGACAGAGAAATATTCTCCCCATTCCCTCTCCACATTCTAATACATCGAGAAGATTAAAAAAAGGGGGGGGGGGGTAAGAAGAAAATAAGATCTACAGGTTTAAATCTCTCTTGTATTCACCAGTTCAGTAATTTTTCATTATTTTTTTCCTTGTTTCTGTTCCACTGAAGTGGCAAAATTTTTGCTGAGAAGTCCTAAGAAGTCCTTAGTCCCTCCATTCATTCATCCCCAATGGATACTGTACAGTATGATACAATGCCATTTAAGACCATTGCATTTGCACCCATTTAGTAGCTAGCCAATATACCCAATAATATTTGTAAAGTTGTGTGTCTCCCAAAACTAGGAAAATCGGGAGTGTGTGTCTGCCTTTTCTTGCAACTCTGCTTGAAGGCGTGACCTCATCCTAAGCCCCACTGCAGGAGATATATGGTCATACTGCTTCACTCCGGGGCTTCATTTATCTCTGAGAAGACTACCTGTTTCCAAGAAGAGAGGTTTTGCCAGTCACCATGCAGAGGTTGTACAAAGAGACTACTATGTCTATGAATCCTAAGCGAAAAGGAGGGTAGAATATGCAGGATGGTAGCACAGCTCAAACCCCTTCAGTTCTGATACCTTTCTTTCCTCTTTTCTGCTTTCCCTCTGCATTCTCTACTTGGAGACTGCAGGAGGCAATGCCTGGCTGGAGCACTGACAGTAATACTTCCCTCCTGAAATAATATCTGCAACAGAAGTCTGCCGTGTACGACTGCTTAGAAAAGGTATAGCTGAAAGCACCTTACTCTAGCGTGTATCAGTAATAGGGATAGTCTTATGAGGACTAGGGAGGCTGCATGAGCTCGGTTTGAAAGAGGTTTCACACTTGCAGGATTTGGAGTGCTGGAGGTTATAATAGAGATGGACATTAGCTAATAACCCTTCTGGGAACTCTTGGCTGGAAACTATGACACCTTTCATCTCCTGGGCTAGGAAGCAAACAATCAAGGGTTTTGCTTGAAAGGTTTTGCTTTGTGTCAAGAAAAGTGCTAAGATTTGTGTAAAATCTGAAGTGAGAGGCTGTCAATGCTGCCTGGAGTTAGGATATGGTGTGTGGAAAATACAGTCGAGGTGGTAACAGCAAGGAGTCTGACAGAGCTTCTAGTTTCTTGTGCCTTCCTCAAATTCATTGCATAGCTCTGATGAAAGCTGTTGACTGCCAGATCAGGTAGTATCTAACTGAAAAACTAGTTACTTTTGCTAGGTTTATCACTAACCATTTGATTTAAAAAAGTTAAAAGCAGTCAGCCACTGACATCAGCTTACGGTTACCATTCTTTATTATTAAAATCTTTCACCAAAGCACAGTGGGAGACAAGGCCTACTTCAGCTTGTTATCTGTGTTTATACTTAAATTTTTTTTTATGCCTTTACTACTACCAAGAAGAATAAAGTAGCCTAGTGCTGGTAACAAAAAATAAGAACACTCCAAAGAAATACTCTTTTAAGTATATTTTTTTTGCTCTATCTTATTTGCCTTAGATCCTCATTTTTCCCAAGCAGTCCTAACTCAGATTTGATTAACTTCAGGATTTCTAATTTTGATTGCTTACAAAAACCACTCATTAAATATACATCAGATATATCACCATTTGTCATCTACATTGGTGATATTACAATTAAATCTTAACCTTGTAGAAGGCTTATTAAACATAGGTAATATTCTTATGCAATCCTTTTCATAATTCTGTTTTCCTTTCCATCTAGTTGATAATGCCATTAGCTTTTTTTAATAACAGGGTCATTCCTATACATGTCCATAATTCAATGATGTACTAAGAAAACTTCTTACACCTACATTTTCCATTTTTAGCTTTCTAAAAATTAGACTAAGAATTAGGCCAGAAAGCAAGGCGATTTCATGAGATATATAAACACTAAAATAAGATTGCATGATGGTATTGAATTTCTTACTCTTAAGAGAATAAGTCATTTGAATAATTTGGCAGTGGATGGAGAAGAAAATTCCAGATGGACTTTCCAGCTAAGGATAGGAACCTTTTGTGTTCCAATAGCTCTTAGAAAGACCTTGAGATTTCAAAGACACAATCTATTTCCACATATCTTGTAGTACTGACAGATAGAAAGGAACAAGATGGACGACCGTTGCACCATGACTGACAGATTTTTCCTTTAGAAGTACATCTTCCCTATCAGTATCCTTCCCACCTCTGGCTGAAGTGCACTGGATGTGCAGTGAGCATGCAAATCCCAATACCCATTCCAATGCTTCACTGTCACATGTAAGGGAGAGAATTTGTGACATTGTGCTGATTCAAAAGATGTGACATGAGAAGTAAATATAGAAGTGGACTGACAAGCAAGTGCAAAAGGCATAACTGCAGGCTCTATTCTCTCTGTCCTGTTTGATTCTCTTTGAGACTTTTAGTATTAGTGGTATGCAGCAAGCTCCCAAATTGCTCTAAATTAAGCCATTCCTAGAACAAAATCTGTGACATTTCCTCTCTCTGTTTTTTACAAGCAAGCTCAAGGATGGAGAATCTCTGTTCTGATAATTGATTCACGGACTGAATAAGCATTTAAGGGACACTAGGGAGAATTTCAAAAATAGGTTGAGGGCAGGATGCTCTCCAGTCCCAAATGAATATTGTCATCACTGACCTACAGAAACAGGTTGTCTCTTCTGCTTAATCTTTCTTTATGCTTAGTTCCTGAACTATTGACTAGACTGACTTGAACAAGAGACACAGAAAGTGCCAGTCCTGACAGTAGCCTGAAAATTGTTGCTTTCTCCTAAGAAACTGTAGAAATTGTCTCAAAACTCCTCCAGCTGAGTAGGATACCAAATGCTAGACTAAGTGAAACTAAGGGTGCCACACATAATATTTTTAATAATCTATACTGCATCTAGAAGGAGGAAGACTAGTAAAATCCGAAATAAGCTTTGAATATTTCCATAGGTAAATTAGATTAGCTTTGGACACAGGGACTCTTGTCCTGTGGAGTACAGAGAGGAGCAGCAGTAGAAAAGAACTGAGTTAGGGTGATTTTCCCTTATACTTTTTATCAGGCCTTGGTGCTGGAGTACAGCTAGGATACATGCACAACCAAACAGGCTGTCAAAACTTCAAAACCCAGGATACAAATGTGAGCAGGCAAGAAACTCCACAGACAGTGAGGATCCTAAGACTGGAACTGGTTGAAGGTTGCCTGGTGTATTAGAAACGAAAGACTCTGGCTGGATCATTCAGCTTAGTTTTCAATGAGTTTTTGAAAGAAGTGGCTAGAATGGCTTTTTTAGATCTCAGAACTGCTGTTCAATGTCATTAAATATGCTTAGTAATCAGTTGGTATATATGATTGCATCTTGCCCTCAGTTACGTGACAACAACTTCCCCTTTAATTAAATGGGATTGCACCTGTGTAGGTAATAATACAATTGGGCCTATAATATATAATAAATACTCAATATCTTTGCCAAAAAATCATTTAGTTGCATAATTTAGTGAATGTTAAATAATTATTAGGAACATATTTACTGAAATTCAGTTGTTCAACATCTATCTTCATGCAAATTATTGTTACACTTTGATAAATATTCATAGTAATCAGTGTGTATTTAATTAACATACAATAACTTTCTCATTAAGTCTGAGTTAAATCCTTTTAAGGGGGGAGCATTTCATTTAAAGTGTAACTGGAAATCTCTGTCTGGAAGATTACATAATTAATCTTATTTTTGGTTCCTGACCAAAAAAAAAGGGCAGTTGATGGCTGTGAGGGATTGTCTATTCATAGTATATGATCCTGTGCTTTGATAAAAATCCAGCCAAAGCATTTGAGCACAAAACAAGAAAGAATTAACAAATGTTTTATTTAACTTGCCTGTGATTTAAATTATTTCAAAATAATTTATTTGGAAGTCATAAAAGCTTTGAAATTAAATGGCAGAATAGTGCTGTAAGTAAGAAACGCAGTTACAAAAAATTTTAAATTACATCAAATAGCAAATCAGACTGAAGATAAAAATTGATGGCATTTTTAGAAAACGTAATTCAGTCACTCTCCACTTTTCATTCAATTTTCACCTTGTTTTTCTGTTTAATGCTTTGCTTGATTGTACCTATTAGTAAAATGGGTTACTTTCTTTTGGTTTAGGTACAAAGTAGACCTTCAATGATTTAAAATTGTTTAGCTTTCACCTTTTAATCAAATTATGTAGGATTCCAACTTTCTGTTTTCCTTATTGTTATTTTGTTTCAGGCAGAACTCTGTAATTTCTTTTGTGGAGTAAACTGAAGGTTTTAGTACATGTGTGAAAGATAATAATTTTCATTTATACCAATAATTTGAGATGTACCAGTTTTTTTTCTCCCAAAATCAATGAGAATTAAAAAATAGTCAAATTCTCCATTCAGACAAAACAAAGACATTTCAAATGTCTTTCAAAATGTCAAAGACCGAGGTGCCCTGGAATAACCTACTGGATCATACACAGGATATCTCAGTTTCAGGTAATTCTCCAGTCCTCCTGATCTGGGGGAGGAAGTTTAGTTTGCCCCAGTCCCAGTGTTGTACACTCAAACCTAGAGACAGTCCTTCCTTCACAATGAAAACTCAATCAGTCATATCAAGTGGAACAGCCCCAGCTGGAAGAAGCTGAAAATGCCAATATCAGAAGAATTACTAGCTTCGTGGTTAAGGTACTTTCCTGGATGCAGAGATTCCAATCCAACCTGCAAGTAATACAAATGAAGAGTTAATTGTGTCTCCACTAAGTAATGGCCTATTCTAGGACACATTAGGTCACACCAGAAATTATGTCTGAGGAAACCTTTTGCAAAGAATGTTTCACTGAAACCAATACATTCATGCAAAAGTTGCATTTTTGCTAAAATAGACTTTTCTGACACAAAATATTAATCAGAAGATTCACAAAAAGGTGATAAAAGCACCTTTTAAAATTGCTTCTGCCTGTTCTGCTTTCTCCTCGTTGGGACATAGCAACTGTGCAAGTTGAAGCACTTGGAGAGCTATACCTAGGGGAAGAAGATCTGCTGAGAGGAGCTGAAGCTCTATGGATGAGGAACTTGCTCCTGGGGCCATTTCTGTATTTTGCAGTGACACAGGTTTTGCACTAGCAGGAAGGACTCTGCTTGCCCTCCTCAGCCTGGGGCCCTCAGTCACCCTGTCCCTGCTCTCTCACAACATAAAACTTTGAATCTCGACGTTTCAGTGTGCAGAAGAGGAGGAAGCCTTGTGAGTCTCCTACTCCAAGTATCTCATGGTCTGCAGCTGAGAATTCCTCCTCTGAGAAGTAAGAGGTGAATTTGAAACCCATCATGTAGTAAGGGCAATTGGGCTTTCAAATTTTCTTGGTCAATGTTGAAACCACTCAATCAATCTACATAAAAGGTTAGCACCAAGACCTTCCTCAATGAAGAAAAAAAGGATAGTGAATCCAGGTCAACTTGAACATTCTTGAAAAAAGGTTTATTCTTCTAAATTAAATTAATTCAGAATTAGGGGCACAATCTAGTTGTGCAAACATAGGCATACAGTGACATTTAAGATGGTTTCTAACTGACAGTCTGGATAGGTGCAGGTCTTCCATGAGTCATGGGTCATATCTGCCAGCTCTGTGAAGATATTGCAGGTAACCTAGGATGTGTCGAATGGTACTAGACACCTTTGTTCAGGAAGCTGAATCACTTCCAAACGCTATATGCTTGGAATACAGCATCTAAGAATAAATAGCTATTCTGCATTATATTTGTCTGTAGAGGAATTGTGACAGATCTTATATCAAATGAACATATGCTCTGTAAGGTACAAAAATTTTGAAAGACCTTGGTGAAGAGGAAAGGGAGAGAGATTTTTTTTTCCCCTTTTCCTATCAACAAGATAGCAAAACTTGCTCACCCTTAGCACTGGTGAAACCTGTCTCACACCTAATGAGCACTGTTTCTGCACAGAAAATTTGTTGCCAGCTCACATCCTACTTTAATGCAGATTAATTTTTCCATGTATATAACTCTTCTGCTCCATATATATGGTCATTTAAGTACTACATCCCAATACCTAAACCTTATCTAGGGCTCTTGCTTGGCTTTTTATTTTGTCACTACTCACCACTCTTTCTTTCAAAGAGACTGTCTTTGGGGACTTACCTCTCAAATATGCCTTGTTTAATTTCAGTCCCCAGATTACTTATACTCCACAACTTTATGGTATACCCCCTTGTTAACTGGGGGATTTAAATTGGCAATAAGAACGCATGCATGTGAGGCCATAGACTTATTTACACTAAAAGAAGGCATCTCAAAACATTTTAAATTTTCTGCATGAAGAATTTTTGTGGCTCTCATCTGAGTAGTGTAACACATTGCATCTTGTGTTTAGGTTTGGCAAAACTGAGAGTCATGTTCAAGCAGTTAATCTGTAGTTCTTCTGATTTTCTTTTCTTTATTACTCACTTCTTTATCCCTGTAGCATGTGAGCCTTTCACTGATTTTGAAATCAAAATCAGTGTGAATAGGACAAGGCTTTTAAAATGCAGCTCACTACCTTTTTTTATAATAAATTTCCCTTCCAGACCTCATCCCATGGATTATACAGAGCAAATAGGCTGTGTGGTTTACATTTTATTTTACAGATGAGATAACTGAAAAAAACTCAATAAGAACGTAAAATAAGACTAGTTTAAATTATATAACATACATAAAAGGAATGTTTAAAATGCCTGTGATACTTAGAAAATGAGCTTCATAACTCATTGGAGACTCTCCTGCTTTTGTGTTACTTTCCCTTCTTATTTTTTAGAAACTGATGGTGGTTTTCTTCTCTATATTCACTATACTTACCTTCCTTTGTGTGGGAGAGTGTGTATATATGTAAAAGGACACACATCTGTATGTGTGTTTCTATATTTGTGTGTGAAAACAGCAGACATATTACCACTTCTTCCTCCTTCTTGAATCAGTGTATTATCGCTTCACCAGACTAACAAATTAAAAACAATTTCCAATTTCTTTCACAAATACCTAGTGGCTAAACATTATTAATGCATTTGTCGGACTGGCATAAATTCAAAAATTGCTCAGTTAGGGAAGAAGAATATAAAGCATCGATTGTTTACAATCAGTTTTTGTAATCTATATTTTCCTCATGGAGGTGAAAGTTTATCTCATTGTACAACAGCGGCTATAATTTCACCACAACTATTCATCAAAACTGATATTTTGGAGCTGCAAATCATCGCTTTCTGAGGCTACAAAGTAAGCAAGCTGTTGGCCTTTCCTTTAATACCCTCCTTTAAAAAAAATAGCTGCCAGCAAGTTATAGGTTTATCTCATATATGTGAGAGTACTCCAATAAATCACTTCTGCTTGCAGCAATCATAGATTATGAGGCTTTTATAATCATGAAATAAGCCCAATAGTCCACTGCTGTTCTCAGAAGATTGAAAATCACTGTGTATTATTCTCTTTGTGTGGATGTACGAGCTTCTTGTTTCTCAGGGGCTAGTGTTACATTTAGCCATGCTGCTCGTATGTACCTTGTATACCAGAAATGTTTCCTACAAGCTGGGAAGCATTAGGGTGTTTTGTCAATTTCTGACATCTTTTCCTATGAAAGAATGAAGTGCACTTCAGGTGTTTTAACTCCCTAAAATAATTCTTTTTGTTCTCCTTTCTTTTTCCCCAGGTACAAGATAATCTGCTACAAAACAGTATTTTGAAATGCTTTGACACTGCAAGAAGTACATGAAAGCCATTGGAATGAAGTCTGTGGAGGAGGTTTATCTTAATACTCTCTTGGAACAATTATGGCGATTAGATACACTGACACTTTTGTATGCTTAGAAACACAATATTTGCAGAGCAATGATTAGAAGGAGTTTCTTACTGGAAATAGATCTAAAACTATGGTTTTGATGACATTCTTAGCAAAACATTTGTGCTATAAGCAAGATAATGATGACAAATATCAAGGTCAGTGTAATTACTTTCTATATTTGGATTAGTATTACCCTGGGTGTTATATACAAACTATCTACAAACATCAATCTAATGCTATCCTTCCTTAAGAATAGACTTTTCACTTTTACATTATGAACGTTAATGCATGTGTCAAAATAAGAAATTACAAACAAAAGTTTTGTTGTTTTTTTTTTAAACCCAGAAGTTGCAGTATAAAAAATAAAGAAAAAGAAAAAAGCAGAGCAAAGTTGTCTTTAAAGCTGCAAATATGCAGAAATGCAGATTGCAGAAATGTATTTTATCCAAGAGAGGGCTGGATGGCAGAAACTAGCTAGAATTCATAAAGGAATTGGTCTGTCAGGTTCTTATTTACATTTCTGATACTCCTGAAATTAATAGATAACTATTTGCTTTAATCTTTTCATATCACAAACTGCTTGTATCTGTTGTATCATAATCATTTTGATAGGAATTGAATTTTATTCTAGTGGCATTCAGTTTCTAATTTTCAAGTCCATGTTGTTGGATGGTAGCTGTGCTTGAGGGTGATATAAGGACCTTACGTAAACAGTGCTTCAGAACTATACATACATCTTGACTGGACTAAATAACAGAGGTAGTAGTGTGCTGATTCAAAGGCACACATAAATGAAAAATATTTTAAAGCCAAACTAACGCGATCCTCTGAGCTATGAGTTAAATTTAATGTGATAACAAAAGACAAGGTCAGTAAAGTAAGCCTTACTCCTTCAGATTCTTTGTTTTAATGCTATTAAGTATCTGGACACAGTAAACTCAGTGCCCCCACCCCCAACAGATCTCCTTCTGAATTATTTGTCTTTGAAATTACTCATTTTTTTCCTCCAGCTGTGTTGCAATGTTCAGCTGAGGCTATAAATAAACAGCTCTTTCAAATGTCATTGGCTAACATCATCCTATGCATTGATCATGGAATAATGTTTCCAAGTTTCTACTGCATTGTGAACTGGATGTTCCCGGCCTAAAATGTGTGTAGCTTGTGGTAATTTGGTATGAACACTCTTGAGTCCATCAAGTTTTACAGCTTCTGCATCATCAGTCACAAATTTAAATCTTCTGCCATTTTCATACAGTAAAGTCATGATAAAATAATTCTTAAACTACAAAGTGAAGGAAAAAAATACTCTTTTTCTCAGTGGTGACAGCCTGTCTCTCTCTATTTTTCATCCAAACAAGTAGAACGCTGTAAATCCTGTCCAGAAGACACAGACTGGAAGAATTAATCAAAGGTTTGTTTATGAGCTGTTTGGAGCAGATTAAATGTTGTGTTGACAACACAATTTACAAATTATCTATCAACATTAACAGAAGCATAGCACCTGATCCTGATGTCAAAGAGAGCAGATCTGAGACTGGATTGAAGAGCTAAGCCAGTGTGGTAACCTCCCAATCTGAGCCTCTGAGGATAGTCCTTGAAATCTAGTACTTGCACCCGAGCCTGTGCACTATCGCCCAAACATTTCACCATGGATGAGGAATGCTAACTGTGGAACTACTGAGCATGAATGTTCGAGTGGATCAGTTCCGTCAATGGGACAGTTTCTCACTATCTAGAGAAAAACATATGCCCTGAAACCCTCCAGCTCCCTTTGTATAGTAGTTGGTGCTAGTAAATAGTTTTTACAGATAAACTTTTTATTACAGCATTTAGGTTCCAGGTTTTGCAAGCACTTTCATGGATACAGAAAAAAAACCCAACCTCCAAAAACCTGAGCCAGCAATATGCCCTTGTGGCAAAGGCGGCCAACAGCCTCCTGGGCTGCGTTAGGCAGAGCATTGCCAGCAGGCCAAGGGAGACGATCCTTCCCCTCTGCTCAGCATTGGTGAGACACATCTGGAAGGCTGGGTCCACTTCTGGGATCCCCACTACAACAAAGACAGGGGCTTACTGGAGCTAGTCCTGCAAAGAGTAACAGAGATGACTAAGGGATTGGAACATCTGACATCTGAGGAGAGGCTGCAAGAGCTAAATGGCTCAGCCTTGAGAGGGGATGGCTCAGGGGCATCTTGTCAATATTTATAAATACCTGATGTAGGGGAAGTATGGAAGACAGAGACTGATTCTTAGTGGTGTGCAGTGAAGGGTCAAGGGGAAATGGGCATAAACTGAAATACAGGAAATCCTATTTAAACATTAAAACTTTTTTTTACTGCGTTGGTGGTCAGACACTGGAACAAGTTGCCCAGACTTTTCATCCTTGGAGACATTTAAAACCCAACTTTCTTTGTAAGGAATGAAACTATAGGCTTTCAAAAATTTTAAATGCACATCCATCTTACCACATTTACTTTCATATTGTATATGTACACATATATACATATGTTTATAGAGAAATCCTTAAGATATCTATATATTTTGAGAGGGATGGAATCCTCCTTTTTCTGGCAATACACGACTTACACATAGGATTTTATTCCATCAGATAAGATTAAGACAGGACTTAATTTCTTTCAAAATCAAGACCGGTACTTGAAGTGACTAGCGGTGACTCACTAGTTGATGAGTACAGATAGAGGCTGGATTTCCACTGAGTAACAGTGAGATCCGATGGAAAGAAGCAATAACTTTTTTAAGGGTCTTGGACTATAAAAGAAGAAGCAAAACTATGACTGTGCGATTCTCAGTCAAACATCATTAACTGCTGAATATGGGGATCCAGGAACTGCCTTTTTGGAATAAACCCAAGGAAGGCTCTGGGGAGACCTTACTGGGGCTTTTCAATACTTAAAGGGGGCTTATAAGAAAGATGGGGACAGACTTTTTAATAGGGCCTGTTGTGACAGGACGAGGGGTCATGGTTTTAAACTAAAAGAGGGTAGATTTAGACTAGACATAAGGGAGAAATTTTTTACACTGAGGGTGGTGAAACACTGGCACAGGTTGCCCAGAGAGGTGGTGGATGCCCCATCCCTGGAAACATTCAAGGTCAGGTTGGACGGGGCTCTGAGCAACCTGATCTAGTTGAAGATGTCCCTGCCCACGGCAGGGGGGTTGGACTAGATGACCTTTAAAGGTCCCTTCCAACCCAAACTATTCTATGATTCTGTGATTTTATGACTCTATGATTCTATGATTCTGTGACTATACCTTCCAGTATCCCTAAGAGTTGCAAGAGGCTTCATAGGGTGGTTCCTGGAATGCCACTTTCCACTTTTGTTTCTTTCCAGAAACGCAATTTTAATTACTGGATCTGAGAATCTATTGCTTTTTAACATGTCATTTTACTTCAACATCTGATCAGAAACTGGTATTTCAACATCTGATAATTTATCATCATTTTTTTTCCAATACTGTTATTTTTATTGTGATTAAATGAGTGATTTAAAAATACTTTTGAATAGTTAAAGTAGCAGGACTTTAAATGAAAGACTAGGGTGGCTGTATTGCAGCAGTAACATGTGCCTATGCTAATCTGGAGAGTAGGATACATCCATGCAAATCTGTAGATGAACTGTGCACTAACCACATCTGGTTAGTAAACAGCCATACTTGCCTCAGGTGGAAGTTCAGATTACAGGGACTGTGGACTGTTTATGGAGAGGAGTGAGGACAGGAGTAGAGTCAGCAAGTCAGCATTAGAGTCAAGAGATTTTTGTGAGTGTCTGAGTTTATCAAAACCATCACATTTCTAAAACAGCCTTGATGATGGACTGGATTTTCATCATCTGAGAGTTTGGTTGAAAATAAGTATCGAGTATTTATTAAAGGGTGAGAGAAAAAGGAAAAGAATGCCATCAGGATTGGTTTGCTTCATCTTCTAGACATTCCCATACAAACAACGTGAGACATTAAAAATACTAGCACTTGAAAATTTTGCAGTATTCTGCAAATTGATTCATTCAAGAAGTGCTGTATTTCTCATTGTTTGAATCAATTCATTTGCAGGAGGTGTGGTATTTCTCATTGTTTAAAGCAATTCATTTGCATGTACTGAATACTCCCATGCTACAAGTTGCTTAAATTATGAAAAATAAGCCCTCTCTTCATGTTACTGGCAATGTACTGCAAGCAACAGCATACACAATAAGCCATGATGCAAATAATTTCATTAGGTTATTAGATTCTTAGAGATTAATATTACCAACCGACAGCACCCCATGTAACAATAGGAGCTTTTCTTTGCAACAGCTAGTTTTAAAATGGAGTGTTGTTGTCCTTCTTATCATTTAGTACCAGATGAGAGTAATAAGAAAAGCACGTCCTCTATCCAACAGCTGGGAACCCCAGCTTCGTAGATAAGAAAGGTTGTGTTAGTTCTGACAAAAACTGAAATGTCCTGAAAAATTTTCTAGGAATAATGGGATCTATATAGAAATGCAAAGGACAATGTAACAGATTTGTACAGCCATTAGTCATATGTTTTAAGCACATCTTGGAAAATGTGGACCTAATTCAGGTTTGCTGTAACTTACGCTTTCTTTTAGATTTCTGAATAATCATATGCAGATATTCTTTGGCATTAGGAAAAAATTAAATTCAGTGATCAAAACACCAAAAATAATTGGTTTGAGCTGAAGTTTTCAGAGTAGTATATTGGCATTTTAGGATGTGGAACTGAATGTATGAAACTTAAATGCAAACCTTTTTAGTAGGGGTGAGTGGAAGAGGGCATCTAGTGTACATTTTAAGACCTCTTTTCAGCTTATTTTTGGAAAAGGTACAACATACTCATCCTTTACTGTAATTCATAAAGTTTTAGAGAATAATTGCTAGGCACCGCAACCTAAAGTCCTTGAAAATGTAACTACCTACACTGGGAATGAATATATCCTCAGCTGCCTCCATCACTTTCCGTTCCTGGCTGAGGGACCCTGAACAATGCCATAAAACATCTTAGTCCCCAGGCCACTTTGGTCCAGCTTCAGCAATGCATTTTGCCTCTCAGAAGCTTGTGAAAAGACACTTGATTACATCTTGGAAACAACAAACCTCGGTAAGTTTAGGTACTAAATACTTCACAAATTGTTTCTGAAAATGATCTAATAAGGCCCAAGAAAATAAGTCATTCTACTTACATACATTTTCTTAATCCTCCTCAGTAATGTTTTGAGGAACTGCTAGTATGAAAACAAATGCAGGTAAACGCAGCTGATGATGTGGTTCCTAGAGATGGTTGCTGAAAAAGTATCTATGCTGAATTTATTAACCATCAGTTGCTCTGCACACTACTGACTACAAGGTGTCCCTGAATTACTTGCAGTGCAGTGGTGGAGCAGCATTTTGTGACCAATGGTCAGTCTGAATTCACTTTTTTTTCCCAAATATTAACTTGAAAATCTTGAATAACTCCCACTTGAGGTCTTGTAGTAATTCAAATTTGCCAGGGGAACAAAAAATGCTATGTGAAAGGGCAAGGCACTTTCCTAAAGAAATATTTATCATCTTATTTTACACCTGAAAAAAAACGGAAGCTGAAATGAGGCTGTGGTCTGCTCCTATCAGCAGTGTGGTGTGAGGATTGCTCAGTGCAGCTATGAGTAAGGAGAGGATGACGTGCACTAAAAAGTAGGAAACTGAAAATTGCATCAGGAAAATAGAGCATTCTCATCCATACAGTTCCCCATTATAGGGATCTGTAAAGGAAGGTTAGTATGTCACTTTGCATTTTGGAAAAAAATGAGGCTTAGAGAAAAGCAGCTAGAGCAAGCCCTGAATTATGATTGCAGCTGGAAATAAAACCAACTGTTTTTCTATTATTGTATAAATCAGTAAGCTTCTAGAATTCATGTGTTAATAGACGGATGCTGTGAATATGTTGTAAAACACAAAACTAAAGATTAAGTATCTTCAGACAGCTAAGAAACATGTGAATTTCCTACATTTTTAGAAATCCTTATGTGACTGCTTATTAAGGTTACCACAAAACCTCTATATTGAGAAAAGTGTTACTTGGGTTACAAAGTCCAGTAGCTTTGAAAGATAGTAGTAACTCATATTTATATTTCTCAGCATTTTTATTATAGAAGATTTTTGCTAAGAAAAAGAAGTTTTCTTAAGAAAGCTATCACCTGTGTTGTTGTAGCAAGTATTTGAAATACAGCGATAAAAAAGTTCTTGGTCTATGGAATTGCCTTTTCTTTGTCTCTTAAAATTCCATTCATGTTTAGCCGAAGTATCAATTTCCATTTTTTCATCACTTGTTTTTTAAGGGAAAATTTAGCATTTTGCAAAAGTGCTATTTTGACAGTGAATATTTTAAAGGTCTAGACCCAGGCTGTTACCAACACAACAGTAGGTAAAATAGCAGGTGTGGTACTTAAAATGCTTAGGAATGAGTGGAATGCACAGGAAATTGGGCTAGGTTTTTTTTTCTGATCCCTCACTTCATCTGACACCATTGTGCTAGAAGTAATTTTCCATAAGCAGCTCATTGACTTAATACCAATATGCTAGCTCCCATACTTCAAATCTATGTTGCAATGGTTAAGGAGCTATGGGGAAGACATTGTAATTGTACCTAATAAAAACTAAAAAAAAAATCTTTTACCAGTTAAATGAAAAACCTATGTTAAAAGACTGTTATTTGTTTATAGAAGTCAAGCCCTAGAAGGGTTAGGAATGCCAAATTTATGCTTGCCAAGTATCCTTGATGCAGACCTTACACATGTGCCGTGATATGCAAAACCATATGCAGAGAACTGCCTCTTTCAACCCTGTGAATTCACAGAGGTGAGCAGAATTAAGATCGTATGGATGATTACGTGTCTGGCATTGTCTGGCTGGTTTGTTTTGCACCTCAGATAACTTCTTTTTAAATATAGGTTTTTTGTGGTAATTATAATAATTAAAATTAGTTTGTTGAATTTTTATGCAGTTATCAAGTATTTGAAGATATTTGTCATCTGTCTTGTGTTTCATAGTGTAGTGATGAATTGTAGAGAATCACTGAATTATAAAATCTTTCTTATTTATGTTCCCTGCTTCCCCAGCCTTCTTCATTTAAAAAAAAAATGTCCTGCAGAGATGGTTGCTTATTCCTGGGATGTGTTTCAAAAGAGCTCCACTCAGGGACAAAGGTCCTCCCATGAAGAACAGCTTGCAGGATAGATGCTTTTGACTGTGCATTTTATAGAGAGGATATTTCCTCCATAGCACTTTGATAACAGCCTGGCTCACTTCAAATGCTATGGCAATATAAATGAGGAAAATAAATCAAAGGCATTTTGGGAAACTAAGTTCTTTGGGTATAAATTTTGCCTTTGGATATTATAAACGCGTGAAACTAAAATGGATGCCAGAAGTATGGTGTGAGTATCCACAGGAAGTATTCAACCTTTAAATTATTCATTGCACACAGCAATTAGTTAAGCAACAAATGTTTTTTAACCATGACTCACAGTGTAAAATAACCTTTAATAATCTCTAGGGAAATACAGCATGTCCAGCGTGATACGTACCTTTTTAAGTTTGTTCTCCAAAAATACTCATAGAGTGCATTACAACTCATTACTGAAGAGAAGAGCAAGTGCTTTGTACACTAAGGAGTTTGTTCAGTCTATGTGTAAAGTATACTAACATAAATTGGAACTATGCAGATATATTGAGAGGAAAATAAAGACTGTTTATTCATTATTTCAAAATTCGGATGAGATCCTCTCTCTTTTAATAATATTCATCAGTAAGGCTTTTCCCTTCTGCCACTAAACCTATGGTGCTTCATGCACAGCAGTTACAAAAGAAAGAAAATTTCAGGTCTTCATGTCAGGATACACACTATGCATTTGGAGATCGGATATTTTTGTTTCCTGGAGCATATTTAACCTTCCTCAGAATAAGGGTGTGTTAGTGTGCTGTGTATAGCATACTAAAACCCAAACGACTTGTGGAAGCTTCAGTTGAAAAGAGTAGCTTGCTTATGGTCCACTAGTGGCTCAAAGCAGAGTAGCGGCTTAAAGATGTGGGTAAGATGATCTACGTGTCTGAAGTGCTTCACCTGAGCTGGCTTGCCCTGCTGCAGGGCTACCTGCCCTCCCACACAGGCTAAAGCAGTCAGCCATCCAGGGAACTGCTTTGACTTCAGAAGCTGAGCTTCTCTGCATCATTTTTACATCATCAGTCAAGTGACTCCATTTAAGATTAAATCACCATTTCTAATAAAAAGTAATTTTACTCAAGCTATTAAGAAGGAGCAGCCTGTAAGTTATACATTTGTATGAAGTGAAGCAAATCACCTACAGCGCCTGAGAAAAAATGATTTCCTAATTATTTTTACACAAGAGAAGAATGTGTGGGGATGGTTAGGAAGAGAGGCTGTTTCACAAAGGAATCCAAAGTAAATTCATTGCATAATTTAGAATTGTATTAATATTTCCTCCACCTATCTTCTTTGACATCTTGATGTCTTTGACAGAGGACGCAAGAGTTGTAAATATGCCAATACAAATCAAATTTGCTGTTTAGTTATCTAAAGCACTAACCAGTAGAGTACTCAAAGGGCCCATTTCCCATCTTTTCAGTCCTGGCTCTTTCTATTCGTGTCTGTTTTTTCATCTTCTGGTTAAAGCCTCAGCTCTGTGTAATCACTAATAAAGATACAGCCCCCATCCTGAAGAGCTTATATTCTAATTTAAGATAAACTCCAACAAGAGAATAACAGACAGCATGAGGGAAGCAAAGGCTAAGGCAAGACCCTGTCTAAACACACATATGTATTACTATCTCTGTGCACAGTTTGGTGGACACCTCCCTCTCCCCTTTTAAAGGATAAAGGTACACAGGACCAAAATTGGGATCTCTTTATGCAATGAGAGGAATGTAAAAGTAAACCAGCCAGTAGCACAAGAAAAAGAATAGAGCCCTTCATTTTCTTCTTCTCATTCTTGGGTTTGGAAATAAAGTTACAGACTAATTTTATTTATTCTGCTATTCAAATTCAGGCTGAATGGATGTTCAAGCACTCACAACTCACACATGCCAGAGTAATTTTCTCTACAGGCTGTGCTTTCTTACTAACAGACAGAGTAGGTGCTCTTTGTGCTGCATTTGTTCAATTAATTGCAGATGTGTTTTCTCTGGGAGATATCCTAAGCACTATTTTCTGCAGACAGTTTGTAAATCACAAACCTATAACCCACAGTGCTCAAGTCTCCTACTTAAAAAGGCTCAGATGTCTCATGTTTTCCTGTAAAAATAAAGTTTAACAAGTACCTCAGTTTTCAGTTATTGAACTGTTAAACTCCATTTCTTTCTTCCATGTGTTGTATTATCTCAGGTCCTTGAAAGAGATGCTGGTATTTACAAGCACATAGTATGGTTTTGCTTATGAGAGGTCAATCATTCTGATATTCAATGATTTTACTGACTACGTAGGAGATCTTATTGATTATACCTTGGGATAATATTTATATTTTTTGCTTTATATCTATTTATTCACTGTGTTACAGATGCTTCAAAGCCAATTATCAGAGTTAATACCAAAAAGGTGAGGAATCTCATTGCTTACCTTCTGTGTATAGGTTTTCTTTCACTTTTACAAATAATGATTTATGCAAAGTTACCAAGACACCTATTGCTTCCATTGTGGAGTTTATTATCTCCAAGATGAGCAGACAAGTCATTAAGCTCTCATAGAAGGATTAGCGTACAGAAAGATCACTGCATTGTGATTTTCTGGTTACATGGTTCAATACAATGATGGTTTAAGGAAGTAAAAGCCAATTTTAGCACTGTCACTAAAGAACACTGTATGTCGTCAATAGGCAGTTATAAATACTATCTCCAATAAGAGTTACTTCTCCATAAAGGGGTCTTTCTATCATGTACCAATGGGATCAGTAATACATGAAAATGATTTGTGAAGAATGGTTTTAGGATTTATCTTTCATATTACCTAAAAGTATTTTTTTCAATTATATCTTTTAATCTAAAAGTCCTGTAATGAGGCAAATCTTCTCTTGAAGGTTCTTTTCATGTCCATGTACATTTTCACTTAACAGATGAATTTTCAAAAATAACCAGCCTAATTAATCTTTTCTTAAGGTTGGAATACTGGGTACTTTGCTCCAGCATTAATTTGAAATACACCTTGCACCTTGCACTGAAGATGCCCTCTCTGGCATATTATGTGACAAATTATTTGTGTCCATTGCAAAACAGAAATATAATGTTTAGAATTTTCCCATTTTATAATGAGAGTAAAAAGGAGGAAAGAAAATATCTTCAACTGGGTTTTGTGCCTGACTTGGTATAAGAGCCTTCAAAACACTGCTTTGTTCTGCAAGACACTCAGGGTAGGGAGCTCATTTGATCATAGGTTTTGACAATCAGAAAAATCTATATTACTCAGTGAAGAACCATTTTTTTGCCCAATGGGAAAGATTTCACTAACTCCAGCACTGTCCACCACACCCTGGCAGCCAGGACATATCCGAGACATCCCAAAGAGGAGCCTGGTAAAGAACACATGGCTGGGGAATTACAGAATTACAGCCTTTTGCAAGGAATGGAATCTGAGTATCACCATTCTTGAGTACGTCATATATACTGGACTGTCAAGTTTTAAAAATTGTAAGTGTTCCTAAGAAAATGAGTCAAATATTGCCTTTTGTTATAGTCATATTAAAAAAGATCCATGCTTCTGTTATAGGCCACATAGCTCATGTGATGTATAAGTTATCTTCCTTAGGGACCGACACGTCACATGGTACTTTGACAACTCTGAAACATGGGACTCACACTGATCAAAGGGAAGGGATAAAATAAATACACTGCACTTATTATGCACAGGTCGTGGATAAAATGTGAAGGGAGAATTAAAGCCTTCCATTCAAAAAGCTGAACTCCAGAAGTACAACACAGCTTTCTGGAAAATAGTTAAGGTGGCAGAGTTTCACCTGGGACTTTTGTGAAATCTGACAGAATATAATGAACTCAGATTTAGGATGTGAAAATGGGTATATTCTTTGTGGTGAAGAGCTCACCTTCTCTGCAGACCCAAGCAGTGGCTGCTCAGAAAGGTAATGCTCTGTGAGAAAAGCGAAACTGTGCGAGACAGTGGAGAAGCATTTAGAAAAGATCCTTGGACATGATGAGGAAAAGATTATGAGATTCATAACCTTCAAGAGAGTTTCTCTGTTCTCCATGTAAAAATGCAGAACAGTTAATCTTTCTTCAGCAGCTGAGGGAAAGTTATGGTAGAACACACAGAGGAGCTCCTAAAGATATAACCAGAGAGAATGTATCAGCCAGGAGGGCTGAAAAAATAAGGAGTAGATGTGGACAGAAACTGGCAATAAAATAAAGGAGCATGTCTTTGGAATGCAGTATGTGACTTTTTTACCTGCAATAGAAAGCTCTTGATGAGCCAGGAGGTTGTGTCCAGTTTCCATTCTCCACTATTTCTAAAAGACCCAAAGATCCTCTTCATGCATCACTTTTTCAGATTTGTTTTTGAGCCAGACAGGGTTGTATTTTGATGTTTTCACATAGATAGCTGTAAAGTTTTTCAAGGAGTAAAGCTATAGCAATGTCAGCCAAAACTTTGGAGATGGCTGTATAAAACTGTGAGAATCTCTTGTTCCTACTGAAAGTCCTAGTTTGAAAATGTGGTCATCATATTCATCTTTAAGTGTGCACATTTCGCAAAGATCAAGAACCTTTCTTTGCCATCAGCTTGACCTGATGATCATTTTAGCTAAAAGATTATTGTGTTATGAATATGAAAGCAACATCTCCCTCATTTTACAGATTATATTTTGTTAGAGGAAAAAGCACAAGGAAGACTTAGGTGGGTATAGCTAAGAAAATGTTTGATGGAGCACTTTATCTATTTTCTTCTTGATTCCCATTCCGTAGCTAGTGATGTAGCTTGTCTTCAAGTCTTAATTTAATCCTAATTCATATATCCAATAAGAAGCATAGCTAGAATTGCTCTAAACCCATAGAAATAGAGAAACCAGAGTTCATTCAAATCTTGTCTTCCACCACTGACTACAGAAATACACCCTTACACATAATTTAGGTGCTACAGTTAGGTATTGAGATAAAAGGATTCAAGTCCATCTGTTCCAGACCTGCACAAAGAAGTTAGACATGCTGCTGTTTTGTGAAAGGAGTCTTTGATGAGACATTTTTGACCCATGGTAAATTTATTGACTTCCAGAAGAGTGTGCCACAGCTAATTTAGTCAGCAGGAAGTAATTTATCACTAGCCAGTTCACCAGTATCCAGTGGCCTAGAATGATGGAGTTCTAATTAAATATTAAAAATTAACAGAGAAAAGCTCTATTTAATAAAACTTCCCTCTGCAGTAGGCCAAGATGCATGAATTAATAGATTCTAAGCCCAGGAGGGGCTATTATGATAATCTAGTCTGACTTCGTAGGTAACATAGGCTAAAGAGCATCAAAATTTTAGCATTTAGTCAGCAATTGTTTTGACTACAGGAGTTCTTTAAAAAGATATTCTATACTGATTTAAAGAATTCTAGGGTGGAGAAACTACTACATCTTTTAGTAAGTTGTTGCAGTAGTTAATTATTCTCATTCTTAAGAAAGTATGCCAGACATTTTTGTCAAAATTCAGCTTCCAACCATTTGACTGTTTTATGCCTTTACCTACCAGATTAAAGTGCTGTTTGCTATCAAATAGGTCTGTCTCCTGTAGGTACTTGATTAAGCCACCTCTTAAACAACTGAAAAGATGAGTTTTAAACACCCATTTTGAAGTGAATGAGTAATAAACTGAAAGTTTTATGCAATTTTTTGCCCTTGATAGTGTTATGTTGCTTCAAACTGGAAAAGTTAAACGTGTCATCAAATACAGCTGTACATGTAATCACCAACATTAATTCAGAAGTGGCCTGAACTTTGTTACAACTTTTTCTATTTAATATGTTCTTTTCTCACCTTCCTCTATATCAAGGCTGTAACTGTTTTTAAAAAGCATACCAAATGTTATACAGCAACGAATAAGCAGTTAATGTCTTAAATTCATTTTTCTATACTCATTTACAACTTTTTACTTTTTATATTTTCAATAAAATGGTGCTTATGAGTCAGAACTTTAAGACCATATTATTACAAAGAATAAATTTTATAGGTATGTAGGCTGCACTGGATCTTTCAAGTGTTCAGTATTGTTTACCATGAAGAGATACTGATTTTAAAAGTGGGGTTCATTATGATGTTGGAAACATTTGGAAGACTTGAGAAAAGGGAATTTTTGTAAAAGCTTGATTGTCAGTGGAAAGATGTTTCATATGTGCTAAAAATTACAGAAGGTTATTTAAGGTCCAAATTAATTCTTCTGGGCTCTTAAGATATACTGAGCTTGGTAAGTGTTCATCACTGAATAATCTGCAGCAGTGCTTATAGTGTATAATGAATAACACTCAGCAGTGTTAGCACGGCATCATCCTTATTCCTTCAGTGCAAGTTTTTCTCGATTCACTCATCATTTCTTCCAGCTTTTTACAGTTACTTCATAAAATCAGCCGCACTCTATATTTAACAAAAAGGTTATCAAAAATAGAAATGTCTTGAATGTTAAATTTATTTAGTAAGTATCACGGGTCTATGAATATGGAGTACATGAGTTTATCATATAGAGTATAGAAATATCCAAAAAGGACCAAGATCTGTCAAGTCAAACGGAAAACCAAAATATCTGTCCCCAGGCTAGGAAACTCTTTCAGCAATACAGATTCTTGTTTGGGTTTTTCACTTCTGGCATTTCAGTAGCCCATGTTCTCTAATATTAGTGCTTTAGTTTTGGGCAGGTACTAGGTTTTTCATACAGCTATTTAACACGAGTTCTGAAGTTTGTTTTCCAGCAACATTATTAGCCTGTTTCACTTTCTGATTATAGACATCTTGGCTGTCTTGATATTGTCTAAATCTAACCTGAGCAGGAGACTAAGAGAATTATGGATTGTGTCTGTTAGATATTTATATTGGCAAATGGCTTTTAAACCTTTCTTGAAACAAGGGGAATTTTAAGGTAAATGAGGTAAATTTGTGGTCCTAGCCACAGATGATAAATACAATAAAAATAGAAGAAAAAAATTCTTATTGAAAGCATAAAACAATGGTTCTGGTAAACAATAAACAATACTAAATTAGTTATACACTAGAAGAGTAGAGAGTGAATTAAGATAAAGTGAAAGCATCTAACTGCTCAAAGACCAAGGAACATAAAAATCAAAGTTAATATAGTTTGTCTTGCAGCTGTAGAGTAGCCCAGTATTCACTGAAAAAGATCATTAATTTTCATGCAATTAAATATAATTAATAAGACACCCCAGGAGTGTGTGTTCCTGAGAGATAATGTCAGCCCTTGGGTGTGACCTACCTTGTGATGTTATCTCAGCATGGCTCAAATTCCATACTCCTCCTGAGCTAATAAAATTAAGTTTTCCTTCTAAAGACTACTTTGGTAACTTTGGTTACTGACTTTCATCCCCATGGTCCGCAACATTAGTAACACAATCAGTACAAATATGAAAAAACCCACATACAACAAACTGATCACAAAATAAATTAGCAGTAGAAGGAAAAGACATAGCACTGAAACCATGGACAGCGTATGTCATGCACTAGCAGACCCCCAAAGAAACATCTGAAAACAAAACAAAACAAAAAAGAGGCTTAGTAGGCCAGTTAGCAAAACTGTATGATACGTCTATCACAGTTAATCCAAGATTGGACCAAGTATCACCTGAAATCATTGCTGTCTTGACTATACAGGAGTGCCTAATTATACATTAACAAAATTCAAATCCTCACTGAGAACTCAAGGCTTACAGATAGCGTGCTGCTGAGGATGCCCTTCAGAGCCCTCTGCTGTTAAGGATCACTTACATTCTACGTTACAGATGTGAAAGAAATACAGCAATGGCTGGAGATTGTGAAGCATGAGCTGGATGCTGGTTTGAGTACTAAGAAAAGGGTGGAGGAAAGGGGAGAATGATGCTAGGAACTGCTAAGATGAAAAAGGAAGGTCCTCTGGGCATCTGGGTGTATTTGCTGCAGTACCACAAGGGATGTGGAAGCTGACAAAGGAGGCAAGGCATCATGGAAACTATTGCTGTTTCACGGGCAAGTTGCAAAATGGTGTTGGTCTCTCTGGAGCAACAAACCTGATCAAGGAACCGTAAGGCTGGTCATTCAAGAAGTTCAGTAACATTCATGGTCAAATGAATCTGAGGTGACCTCACTAAAACAGAACTTCAGGAGGAGTACAGGTTGGGCCTCAGACCCAACATTATGGAGCTTGTTAAGCAGTTGTTTAATGTAGTGTTGACGCTGTGAAACAATGTTGTGTGGACCATACCCCTAGCAGTCAAGCATTTGGTGATTCAGGGATGAGGGACTACATTACTTCTGAGGTCACAGTGAAAATGTTTAAATGTTTAAAAATAACCTAAATTTAGAATCTTCCCCAACAGTAATAAAAGAACATAATTTTATGACAAATTGCTTTCTCTAAATACACGTGTTCCAAAATTTTTCAACGGTTAGAATGTAAAAGATTCTTATCTTCCTGTACACCGAAATTCAGAAAGAGTTCAGATTCCAGCTTTATCTTTCAAGCATCCGTAGTACTTGTGAATCTTGTTCACTGAATTATTTGATTGTAATGACATTCTCCTTCAGAGTTTATATGGTTATGTTTCATGTTCTCATCATTAACATATCTCTGCCTTATTATGTATGGCCTATCCAAAAGATTTCCTCTCTGCCTGTGAAACGCTCCATTCCAGCAGACTACAAAATAAACCTCTTATGGAGGATATTGAACAGGTTTGAAGAAGGTACATAGTTAGCTGGGAAGCAGATCATGTTAATGTTGGAGAAACTCAGTGTAACTGTATTTATTATGATGTCAGTTATATGAATATGCTTACAGCCTTAGGGATAGAAATCTCTTATTACTGTAAACTTAATAAATAAAATAATCGTTTCTGGTTTAAAAATTCAGAATTCATAACTGTAACAAGGGATTTAGATCAACTTTTGACTAACAGAATCTCTGTTTTCCTCTCATTGTAAAGAAATCACTGGAAAAAATTAAATCCCCTGTATCTATAGATATCATACTCCAAAGATATTCTTTTGGTAATAAATGAGGTGACCAGATGTCCCAGTTTTTCTAGCAGAGATACAGTGTCCCTATTTTCTTTCTTTTTGTATGGGTCACTTTAGTCCAGGTTTCAAATCCCTATCAAACATCACAGAAATGGCAACTCAATCATCTTATCCTTCAAAACTCTGCAAGAAAAGAAATTTTCCTGGAAGAGGCAGGTTTGGGTTTCCAAATCTTCATAACAGCTTTTCAGCTTCATACAAACTAAATCTGTTGGGATAAAAACAACAACAACCCAAAAGAACAAAGGAAGGTTTAAAAAAGCAAATTAAATTAGATCTCTGCTACAGCCTCCACTGCATATGTCCGCTCAGGCGGAATGCCAAGAGTATTTTAATATAATAGTCATTCATCCATGGACCCATAACTGGTATATGCAATTACATAATGCTTCTAATGACTCTGTTTGTTGCTTATCTAATCCCTGTAGCTTGCGGTAGTGAAAAGAAGGTGTTCCCTATTGACACCTGGTGTTGAGCTAGGAGAAGAATGGTCCAGAGCTGCTTTAAAACTCCAGATAAACAAAGGTGAGGAAGATTTCTGACAGTATCAAAATTACATGGGGGATCATAATAATGGGGATCAAGAGAAAACACCGGATAGGTCAGGTCTTGTTTGCATTTCTAATATTTGAAAATTTTCCCTCTCCATTAAAAGTTAGGCTTGTAGTTAAACCAGCATTGTCTCTTTTGCCATGATAAAGCAACTGCAGGTGACATGCTGGCCAGAAAAGGGGCTGATTGGGAGCCAGTAAATACTGCGAGCAGGTGAGTGGGAAAGCGGCCTATGCAGTAAAAGTTTGTTAGAAGTCTACTTCCAAAACACACTGGGGTTGGGAGACTAAAATATGCACATGAAATGATTACTCACTCATTAGTATTACTTTCCCAAGTGTAAGCTATATCATCTCCTTTGATGTCCATCCTGATTTTTCAAATTTATTTGGGGTAAGGGCTGATTATAACCTTCTGGAGGGCAAGGGGGTGGGGATAATATACTTACTCCTTGTGAGGGGAAGTATTACTTGCATGGATACACACAGTTTTATTTCATCTCTATGGGATTCTAAGTGGAAGCTCAAGATAATGTTTGTGAAGCATTAGATAATCTCTAGCCTTTTGAGTTCTGTTCTTTTAAGGGTTAAATTTTTATATTCCAGCCCTTATCCTCGGATCACAGTGTATCCACAGCTCAAGTAACCCTTCTAGCAGCGGAAGCTGAATGTCCTATTTCAATTATTAACACAGTTTTAGGAGTTTTATGGCCTCTTTTTGATTTTTCTAGAGCTAAATAAAATTTGAATGTAGAGCCATTAATGTGACATTAGCACATTTTTATATGACTATAGGAAGCCTTTTTGCTGAGGCAAAGGGTCAAAGCAAAAATCAGTATCTGATTTGTTTGTTTGCTTGTCTCTTCAACACAGTTCATTCATCTTCTATAAAACAAAAATACTATTTCATGAAGAAGTAGTATGCTGATGAAAAAGAAATCTTGGAAATGTAAGATTGATGTATATGTTACATCTGAGAGATAAACACTAAAAGAAGATTCGAACACAAGGCTGTCTGCCTGAGTCTTGACTGCCCACCAGCTGTCAGGGATGAAGAATACCAACTTCCACCACCGAAGAGGAGGTAGCACCTCACATCCTCTCCTCATTTCCCAAATGACCAGGTATCTCCTTATGGCTGAATGGCTACGTAATGCTCAGTGGCTGGGTGAACTGGAAAGCAAGGGTAAAATTTACTTTGATTTTAAATAGACTGCCATTGTTTCTCCTCAGGGAGATGTAAAAAAATAATGAGAGAGATGCTTTGTTCATTCCAATGGGGGTTTGTATATTATGAAGAAAATGCCAATTGCTGGTACATGCCTTTGCCTCTGTCTGTCAGGGTGTTTGTTTTTTAAGGTTTCCAGAATTACAGGTTTTAGCTCAACCCAAGAAACACATCATTTCTTAAAACCAAGAGATGTTTCAGAAAGTAACACTTTTGACTGAATGTCTCTCTGACATCAAGTAACACACTAGAGTGACTCCTCTAGCATAAATGAGTTACTCTAAGCTTTGTCCAGGACCAAGCACCCATTTGTGCTTACACTTATTTATAGTACTAAATAGACCTCTTCTTTAAGCTGTTTCTAGGATGGCACTATATTTTCAGGAAGAAAAGAGTGCCAAGTTCTTGTTCTACCTCCTGAAAACTAATCAAAGTCTCTTTCTCAGTGACCACAGCCCCTGGCATTCACAATATGCTTCCACAGTTGGGCAATCGGCGAGATGAAACCACTGTCTGGTGAGCGAACCGTGGCTGTCTCAGGATTTACCTGTCCTTCTCCATCTGTCTCTAATCACCAGCTGTGCTTGAGCCCCTCAGGCAGGGACAGAAGAATTGGATGCACATGAAGTACCTCTTCAGTGTGACCAATGCAAATAATTGTGTTGGGGTTCTCTACGAGACAGAGAAGGAAGACATAGACTATTCAGCTATCCCCCATCAAGGCCCCCGTGCATGGGAAGAGTGGAAACGCTCCTTGGATCCAGAAGAAGGAAAAGGTAGACAGTCCATACCCTGGCTCCCTCCTTGGCTCCCACAAAACTGTATCAGGAGCCAAAGGGGTCTCACAACTATGATTCCCTCTTTTGGGTTCCTGTCAAGCATTGTAGAACTGTATTTCACAGTCTTTGGCACAGGCAGACTGACAAACACCAGGCCTGCTGTTTATTACATCACCTACCAAACAGGTTTGAGTGTACATTTCCTTCAGCATGTCTTCTTCTCAGCCTCAAATATGGAGCTACTGCAAAGTTCAGTACATTTAAGATTACTATAGATAGTAAGGAAGGGTAGAATTTGTCACAGATGATCACATTCATTTTGCAAAAATAAGTTTATCGTACTTGGCATAACAATAAGAAAGCTTGGCTAGCTGGCCAGTCAGCCCTAAGAAAAAGTGAGCAGCATCTGTTTAAGTCTCTGAAGTAACACAATCCATGCATGACATTAGGTTATGTTGCATCATTTAACACAACATAAACCTCACTCACCTTTTCCTCCCTTCTATTGCTACTTTCTTTCAGTTTGTTCTCACTCTAACTGGCTGCAAAAATGCTTAAGTGTCTTTGCTGCTTTAAAATTTCTGCTTTTTTCCCCTCTAACTTCTTCAGCCTATGTAATTTGTTTTCCTATGCTGCCTTTCTGGGAACCACTGAACCCACATCCAAGAAGCATTATCTCTCCCTTCTGCGTCTCATCGTAAGACATTTTGTGGGTTTTTTTGACCGAAGTGCTATACAAAACTAAATTGTATTGTTATGCCTGAGACATTCTCATACAGAAAGAAGCACAATTCATATTTAATCAAATTTAATGAAAGATTGCCATCAGGTGTCTAAATGTCTCACTTGCCTGTTTAGTTGAGTTATGGCAAACAATGGTACCCAGAAACTTAACGTATGTAATAATTCAACATTGTTTTATTATGTGGACCTACTTTGTGCCAGCTCTATTGAACTAATTTACAATAATGGGACTGAAAACACCCTAATTCAAATACAAAATAGAAAGAAATATTTCTCTATTTTTCTTGTTTCAGAGTGATTGTTTCATTTAGAAATATTAATAAGCTGATAACTGAGTCTCTTCATTATAATATAATGCTCAGTTGCATAGGGAGCTATTCTTTATTCACTGGGTTACACTCTAGTGTATCATGGGGAGAGGAGATGTATTAGCCTGTATTCAGAGTTTGTATTAAAAAAATGAAACTGCAGGGTAATAGAATTGCATCTTTTATACTAGTGCTGCTATTTGAAAACAGAAGGACAAGTTTTAAATGGGAAATTCTAAGCAGTATCTGCTAGAAAAGTCACATCTACATTTGCCCATGTGCCTGTCTGCCTGGCCATACAGTTGGGGTATGTCAGCTAAGCAGTTCCTAATACCATTGATTCAAAACAGAAAGGCCATTAGAAATTGTGCTTGTCTGTGTAGTTATATGGCTTCTGTCACCCGTTTCTGACACCCCAAATATTTTTTATTTGTTTTACAGCAAGAAACTGCTGTAAACAGTTTTCAGCAGTATAGCATGTATGATGAACAAAGGCAGAGATAAAATGATGAAAGGGATGAACCAAAAAAAGACCGATTACTGGAGTTAAGCCCATCCACATATTATGTTTTCAGAGCATAGGGAAGGTCTGCACTGAGGAATGCTGCATCCAGAGGTCTATACAGCAGAGTCAGAGGTACACAGATACTGCAGAGGTGTACAGCAGGAACAGTAGCTGCATATGAGAAACAGCCGCTCACTGCTCTTCCAGAGTTAATTAGCTCTTCTCTTCAAATGAGCTAATTAGCCTGAGCACAGCCCTGCACTGACACAACCATACCAGTCCGGGAGCTGACTCATTAGCTGGCTTGATATCCTCTTCATTCACTAATGTGGATACTTGCACAGCTCTGAAGAAAAGTGTGTCCTGGTAGTTAGGTACTAGCTTCTGCACTAATTAGTATCTGAACATTTTATAAAATGTGGGACAATTTTGAGAGGGAAAAAAATCAATGTCCCAAAGCTTAGTGGTTAGAGCACTCATCTAGAAAGAGGGAAGAATGCAGGTGAAATTCTTGTTTTCAGAAACAGGTGTAGGTAACACTCCCTTCTGATTCTAAGTTCATTTTTTCACAGTTATCAAGAATGCTCTCAAAAGATGTCTTTTATAGAACCTAAAATAGAAAGAGTTGTGGGGGATTTTATTGTTCTTTAAAATTCTTGGTTCTTCCACTAAACCAAAATTCAATTACCAGCAGAGCCCTAATAACAAATACAGATTATTGACTGCACTTGAGGCCAACCGCAATGAACTACTGCCTGAGGGTTAAAGCCATTCCTAGGATTAGGTAATATTGCCTGAAGCCAATCGAAAGGAGCGCTTTAATACCTTTAGGCAATAGTTTACTGCAATTTCCCTCAGACCCAGTCAGTGATTAATTAACCTTTAAGAATCTTCTGGGTTAATGGAAAGTTTGTGCTGGAAAGCTCCACAGATTGAAACATGAACTGAGATCATCATCAGCAATAGCAGAATAGACATGATATTGGTAGATGAACCGCTGTTTTCAATGGTTGTTAGGCTGTTGCTTCAGCCTGAGGGCAGCAATATGCCCTATTTATAGTCGAATGAGCTTATGTGAAGTTATCTCAACTACTAAGAAAGGTTTTTGCATGTATAAAATAACCGCTGTTTATCTTATAACTGATAATTATCTAAAACCGACTCAGCTCAAATTCTATGTGTTTTCAATCAACATGGGTATAAAAGGGTTGGGAAATTGCTACGTGAGAGATATATAGAGTGACAACAAGGAGTCCAAATGAAGAAATGATGATCCATATTTCTACTCACCTCACACCTTGTGAACATTTGGATGTGGATGTCAGCTGTGTCCAAGATAAAGAAAGATGTTTGTGAGTTGTATTTGATTAATTGCATGCCTACCAAATCGTGGGTTTCTCTGGGTAAATACGGTTTTGGGGTAAGACCACACTCCAAGCATGTATTGGGAAAGTAATTGCACTACTTAATAAAAGCATCTTTAAAAGATTATCAGCTCAACAAGTGTCAAGAATAAGTAAAATAACACAATCCTACCAGATGCCTACTGACTGTCAGTAGCATGCTTATTGAAGATTTCAGCGTCCCTGAGTTCTGAAACTGCTACAAGTTAAGAGACTGTATTAAATGCAGGTGAATTCCAAATCCCTAAAGCCAGCACTGCAGCAAGACATTTAAATCATGACACAATGAGCTACAGTCTGCCAGCTTGGCACAGATTCCAAGTGGCAGCAGCTGAGGTGTGCTTTAAAAATAGGGATTTTTTAAATTGGATTCAAAATCAATTAAAATCCCATTAGAAACATAATTATAGTGATACAAATCATAAAATAGTATCTTTTACAATAAACTATAAAACTGAGGAAGCTTACATAATTAATACTATCTATTGCACAGATAGACCCATACCTTTCAAGCACATACAACCTACATGTCAAGAGAATGCCTTTGAAAAGTAGAGAGTGCAATTTCAATAGGAGGTCAACATGTATGGCATATGATTCAGAGTGTGTTTCTTTAGATAGGTTTGATTTCCCTTCCCTCCTCAAAGCCCCAGATCATACATTGCTTTTGGAGATTAAATGCCAGCAAATCGAGATTGTAAAACAATGAGACATGCAACACGATGGTGGCAGTCAATTCAGTAAAGTGGCTAGTGGCTATCCATCACATTTTTTTGATCCCTGGATGAGAAAATAGTCAGCCAATTTTCTGCTAGTGTAAAGTCAGTGCATGTCTTAGGCAATGAAATCGTGTCCCTTTATGTTGAGGCTGAATGTGCTTTAATTGCTTTTTGATGAGAAAGTAAGGGTGCAGGTAAAAAAAATGCCAACATCACTTATGCCAAGTAGCAAGATTAATTTTTTCATTTATTTTGTCATTAATTCCAGTTTTCCCGAGCTGTCAGCCTTGCTTGGCCTCTTCTAGTATAGCCGCCCCCATAGTTTCAAGTGCTGGCACTCAGTTCTTACACAGGGTGCTCTAGGCAAGGTTGGATTATTATCTGTTTATTCTTGTGGGCTTGTAGTGCTTTATGTTGGCGTTTGGACTATGGTGAGTAAATTAATGACCCGACTATTTTCCAAAGAGGTAAAATGAGAAAGATACCTTTAAAAACAACTCTTCAGATTTATAGTAAACTTAGCTTTTCAGTTTCCTCCTCACTAATCTTGTTTTATACAGCATTTTTTAAAAATATTGCATTACTAAAAGCTGCCAGTCACAATAAATTCTCAAATTTTCTTTTTTATTATTTTGCAATGATGTTTTAAATACATATTGCTGTAAAGATTAAGTGTATAATTTAATTGTCCTTGTATCAGATGAAAAAACCATGATTCCCCACAGCAGCCTATTGACTCCTTCAACCTTGCCTCTTGAAACCTTACTGAACGCAGAAGCTGATACTGCAGGTTTTATATTTATAATGATTAATTAATTCTGCACTAAGCAATGTTCCTGACTGCAAGAACAAAATCCACTTTAGAAAACATAAATGACAGCTTGCCTAAAATAATTAACACCAGTGCTGATAGAATTGGGATGTTGTCCCTCTGCTTTACACTAGCGTATTTGAGAGAATTTAATTACTAATATTTCTGACTAGCAGAAGAATTGCATTAAAGGAGCACTTGATGTGGCAGGACTGAAAACTCATATAAAACATGTTACAGAAATATAATGTGGATGGGATAAACCCAGGTTAAAAATGAAGATATAATTAACCCACAGTTAAGCATACAAGAGTATTTCAATTTTTTCGAGGAAACCAGATCATGTTAAAAATAACCTGCATGAAAGTATCATCTCATTCCTTTGCCAGTCAAATAGCCAGGTAGGGTTTGGCTATGCCGCACAGCAACCCTGAGCTCTTCCACCTCTGTGCAGAACAAGTCTGATAAGATCTGTCCTGGCAACAGGAAGGTCTCACCAGTGAGCAAAGCACGGGTGTTTTGTAGCCTGGAAAGGACTGTCCCTCCTCCCTAGCTGCAGCAGGAGCTCTCTGCTTGCTATTCATTATGGATGGAATTCGGCCCTTGGCATGCTGAATAATGTAAACCTACATGTTAGTTTACACGAGGCCTTGAAACAGGACAACTCTTCTCTGGAAGGGGACAGTGGGTATTTTCTGTGGGCAAGATGGCTTTATCTGCCAATTCTAGCATCATGTAACTGCTTACAGAATTTATTAACTTCAAATTGAAAGCTTAGGTGACTGGTTCCTGTGATATAAACAAATGTGGCAGGAGCACCTAAGAGTCTGCTGTATTTTCCTTTGAATTGCTGGGAAGATTACATAAAATTGTGGTAAAAATGCAGACTCTCAGCCAGAGAAAACAACATAGAGTTATTGTCACACTGTCTGTCACTAAGTGAGGACTTCTGTGAATAAAACGATATAATAGTACCATCATGGCTTTCTCCCTCTTAAACCTTATCACCCTGCAACCTCCCTATTTTATATGTATACAGTTTAAAAATCTGAGCATTGGCAATGAAATTCCTGTGAGTCCATCTTTATCTTTTCACACAAACCCATATGTATGTCAGCAGGACTGACATACATCTCCACACTACCTGCAATGGATACTAGTTGTTCCCTGGGTGGAGTTCAGGAACTTCACCATCACTCAGAGGTGCAAGTTTACGAATGTGTAAATACCTACAGCACACCCCCTTCTTTTTTCTTAGATGTTTTTCTTTCACATTATATGGAGGACCTGAGAGCTGAGTAAGTCAGGTACTGTAGTGTGTCCTGCCCATCACTGGCAGATTTTCAGCACAAATGTCATCCTTTCTTCTTTTATTGGTCGGGGCTATCACAGAAAATCTCAACATTATCAAGGGCCCAATTCTGGAAGGGAGAAAGTCCATAAAGACAAAATGAAGAGCCATCTGGCCTATTTTCCAACATGTTCCATCTCCTCTAGTAGCTTATAGGCATATGTTTTGCCTACACACAGCCTTGCTTAAAGGTGCGATTTTGCATTGCCTGTAAACCCGTCCCTCTCACTTGTGAGTGGAAAAAGGGAGAACCAGAAGGCTTGATTTACTGAAACAAATGGAGGCAGATGTAAATTGTCTTCCTAAGGCAGTGCATTCTCTGCACCCTAGGTGGGATTCCTCCTAATAAGTAGCAGGGATTGGAAAGGGCATGAGAAAGCAATTTGTAACCTCTCTTTAGGTATTCCTGCTTAATACTAATTATTACTTAATAATGCATAGCATTTATATTTCCTTGTAAATGTTAAAAGTGCTGTAAAAGCATTAACTGGTTAATTCTCAGGACACCCTTGAGAGGTGGGCATATGAGTATTATCTTCATTCCATACTTCTTTCCATAATAAGGGAACAATTAAAATGAAATTGATCAGCTAACTTTATAGAGACCCTAATTCCTACAAATAGCAAATAATAGGTCTAAATGAGTATACTTCTGAGTGTTTAAAAGCAGTATTCATCAGCTAGATTACAGCTGATTTTTCAATGTAATTAACTTTGTATCCAAAAATCAACTTTATTGGTTCACTTCTAGTATATTAAGCACAATAGGAGGGATGCCCCATTTTCTCTGGCAATAATCAGGTTCCCTTCAGCCTTGTAATTGATTCAAGCAGGAACCATATTATTGTCTAGTAAAACAGAGCATCCCTCCTATTATCCCTTAAGTAGCAGTCAGTCTGGGAAGAAAACAGTTACAATGATATATGAAGTTAAGACAGATGCCAACTACATAGATATCTGAGTAAGCTAGAAAGAAAGAATTAAATAGTTTGAAGAATCAATAAAGGTACTACTTCAGCTAACCATTGTGCAACTCATCAACTAATCTCTCATTATTATTGCTCATATCCTGAGTGCCCCAATAATACTACACGCTGCACAGACACATAGCAAGCCCAAGAGGCCTCACGATCTAATTTGTCAGCTTTCATTTCTTTCCCACTGTTTTCGTATCCTCTCTCCTGTAGCATTCCAGTTCCCTGTATTTTGATGTCTCCACTTTATTACACTAGTCCACCCCACTGCCAGAGGATCAGAGGACCGAGAAGGACCGATCCCACTGCCCCCTCTGTTACAGAGGGTCAGGCACAGAATTCTGGGGCAAAACCAGCTCAGTCAGTATCATTTACATTTATTTGTTTTTTATCCAAATTTTAAGTGTAGGATGATGATGAAAAAAATACCGTCGTTCTTGCTGGAAAATAAGCATAAGGAAAGCAGCACCATTTCTCCCAGGTAAAGGGATCTCTGAAGGAAGGCGTGTGTTACAGCTAGGTAATAGAGCTTGGACACAACAAGAGGAATGAGGGAAATATGTCTCTCCTGGTAGAGAATCAGGGATCTGAGAAGTGGTTCACTTTCAGTGTCTGAAATGGAGTCTGTGAGAACTGGATCCACAACAGTGAATGACTCCTGCAAGGACTGCCGGGACTACTCCAGGCTAGCCTTGACAGCGGAAAGCAGGAATCTGACAAGTACTGCTTTAGCCACAATGTGAGGATGCCTGTTCCTTAATACTGGAATGAGCTTCTCTGACATAAGAAGAGGCAGTGCATATTTACATTTTTTGGATTCTTACCTGATCAGCTTTGGACAACAGACTCAGAGAAGAAGTAGGTGACCTGGCTGAGTGGCTCTGAGAGGAATCATACCACTGGTCAGTAAAGAAATCTGTGCTGCATACTCTGGGGCTGAGCTTGGGCTTGAATTTGTCACATCTTCACACAAGGGAAGTCATAAGCCTAAGTTATATCTCACCATACGTATTGTCTAATTAGGCCCTTGTGGCTCATAGGTTAAAGAAATTCCAGCTTTCTGGAGAAAGTAGAAGCTCAGGTCTTCATCAGTGAACACCTCTGTATGGGATATGACTACAAGATAGAATCATAGAATAGTTTGGGTTGGAAGGGACCTCTAAAGGTCATCCAGTCCAACCCCCCTGCAATGGGCAGGGACATCTTCAACTAGATCAGGTTGCTCAGAGCCCCAACCTGACCTTGAATGTTTCCAGGGATGGGGCATCCACCACCTCTCTGGGCAACCTGTGCCAGTGTTTCACCACCCTCAGCGTAAAAAATTTCTTCCTTATATCTAGTCTAAATCTATCCTCTTTTAGTTCAAAACCATTCCCCCTTGTCCTGTCGCAACAGGCCCTGCTAAAAAGTTTGTCCTCATCCCAGCTGAGATAGTGCTGGCTGCATGAGTATTTCTCTTATGCTGTGCTCTAGTGAGAGCATATGAACCCACCTGAGCTTTCAGCCAACTCATGCAACTTTGAACATGAACAAAGGGCATCCCACTGAGACTAATCACTACTTGCATGACTGCTTCTTCCCTGGCCTGCTCCACTGGATAGGAGCTAGGGAAAGTAACCCCATAACATGAGCCAGTTTTAGCCGTGAAGCTGTGATTCTCCTCCTCACTCCTTGTGCAAAGGCAGGCAAATTAGGATAAGCCATTTGCAGTGTCAGTTGTCCCATTTGACTGTGTATGGGAAAAGCAGGGGAAAGCCACACAGGGCAGGCACTGCTCTCGGCTGGGAAGCACCAGCTTGCCTCTGAGCTGAAGGGTGTGAATGCCTCTATCCTAATTTTGATACAGCAGAAGGCTCACAGGGCCAAAGCCCATGGCTCAGACCCAGTCATGGACAAGGTGCAGATATACTTACTGCAACTTCTAGTGGAAAGGAGGGAGAAAACTACTTCCTTTTCTGTAGATTTGGCAACATTGCAGTCATACTTATTTTGATCTGTCCCTGAATGGCTTTTATGCCTTTCTTTCTTCTTTGCCCCTCAGAATCCCCTCACTGAAAGAAAAACCTATCATCTGTTCATTCTCAAAACAGACTTAAGAGCCATTATGGATGAGAACCAGATGCTAAGGGTGCCAGGGCAGTTATTTTATTTTGCCAGGTCTTAAATAAGAGTATGACATGTAAAGGGGGAAGGACAGAGGTTTCCTGCTATTTTCTTGCAACTAGATGTGTTGGACTTGTCCTTTGTAGCTGCCATCAGTATTTGGCAAGTTGCACATTTAGGAGGACATTTGAAGTATTTACAGACTTCCCTTTCACTCCCTCCAGGCCATCAGTTTAGCAGCAAATAATCAAAGGGAGGAGTTAAAAGACAATTGAATAATACCAGTTCAGTTCAGCACTGATCTGCAGTTTGCATAATTCAGTCACATCCAACTACCTTAATTTGCTTAACTGAAGCCCTGTTGTCTTCTTTTCTCCTTTCAGACATGGTGTGACGGCTGCAGTTGTGCAGCCTTCCCACTTTCCTCAGTTATCCATGAGAGCAGGAGTATCAGGCTCATTCCATTTGTCAAAAAGCTCTATTTAGGGTAATTTGGCCCAAAAAGTTCAGATCAGACAGATGCAGACAGCAGGAGGATTGCAAGCCTCAAGCCAAAAGACTATTCTTGAAGGAACATGAGACATTATTATGGTTACTACAGCCAAAATTTCCTTATTCCTTGACATTATTAAGCATAACAAATGCTGCCTAGAAGGTTCATTGAGAGGGGCAGAACATCAAGAACAATATATCAGTCTTGCACCGCAATTTAAGAATAAAGAATGATATTTTATTTTATCTTCCATCTTCTCTATAAAATAGGAGGCCAATTTCTTTTCCATTTCATTTCAGAAGAAGGAAGTCCTTTCCACCCTTAGTCTGAGATGCTTCTTAAAATCTTGATTATGATTCTAAGCAACACTCTTTCATGATGGTTTTAAGTCATTATCTTACTGATTGTACCAAATCCTTTCATGGATTCTGCTCTTGGAAGGTTTGGGGTAGTGGTGTTACTCCTAATAAAGATGGCTCTAAGTAAAATAAAACAAATATAAATAACCCCTCAATGTTTTAATTTTATTATTAAGAAGTTGCATTTTCTACATTTCTTTCTTCAGTTCTGCATTGCCTACTTTTTTCCAAATTAGTGAATAATGTTAATTCAAGGATAGAGAAGTTATTATTCGCATATATCAGTGAACAGATACTTGGTTAACAAAGTGAAAGTCAAACCCTTTTCACCAGACTGCCTAATTCTCCTAGACTGGTCTGTGAACTGTCTAGCTCTGTATAAAGTGTTACAAGGAGCATACGAACTGTGCTGTTTCTTCATGTTATCTGTACAAAGGGTTCGGCTAAGAAATCAGAGCAGAAACGCAGTCGATATCAATGAGATATCTGCTTTCCAAAAGACTGATAGTTTTTTCTGTCAAGGAGATTTAGGCGGACATTTAGTTAAATGTAATTATCTGCATCTCCTTTTGGTGTAGAAAACCAGAAAGCTTTCCCGTACATAGTTTCCCACATTATTGTCTGGATCCCACTTTAATTTTCAGTATCTATATGATTTAGGAGCTCTTTCTTCATTGTTCAAAAGTGAAGTTGCCTGTTACCATGCCTGTAACTTACTATTATGCCGTTTAAAAGTCATGAGCTAATCTTTTCAAATATTCAGGTGCTCTCTCTGAAGGACCTGGGGATGCCAAATCAGATGAGATCATGTACTGAATACCACTGATGGATTGGCTGTGATTTCTTTTTTTCCCTATCACACTTAGGATCTTCTTCTGGAGTGAAGTTATCCAGAGTTTTTAAATTTTTTAGGTGCATTTTTCAGCTTCAGTGGATACCAAAGCAGATAGTACTTTGTCACTAAGGTCACAATAAATCAAAACACCTTTTCCCCACATAGTTCATGTTTGCTATTTTTAATTGTGATTTCTTCGATGCCTACCCTCCTACCCACGGAGGGAGCAATCAACCTGCTTTATAAATAAGGAGCTTGCTCCAGTTGTTTGACTAGCGACCAAAAGTGGTGGGCATCGAAGTAGCTCAAAGCAAAGCTACAAAAGGATCTTTCCTGGAAGCAAAGGAAGAGACCTGGAAATTAAGTTGATCCTACTGCAAGTAAAAAGCTAAGAAAAAAAGAAGTTGTGAGATGGAAGAGACAAGACTGAACTTATTGCGTACAAAGCGATGTGAAGCCACAGGCTTCTGATCAAGGAAACTGCTTGTGGTTCCTCTCCATTCTGTTCTCGGAAAACAGATGGGATGTACATTTTTTTGAGGGTGAGTGGGGCTAAATAAACCAGATTATACAAAGAATAGATTTGAGTTTTAGCACTGATTTCTTAGCAGAGCAAAAATAAACCAGAAAACCACAAATCCACAAGACCCTGGAAATTGGTAGAAGGGAGTAAAAATATTAGAAACATTATTTTTATTGTAACCTCTAATACTGTCTGCCATCTTTTCACTGATGTAGCCAGGACCTAGCAAGCCTCAGACTTCATTTTACTAAAAGCCTCAATAGAGATGTAGTATAGTAAAAATAAATGGAATGCAGAATAAAATTCAATAAAGTGAGGCCGTTGTTGTTTCTTGCCATTGGTACATAATGATCTTAATATAAAAGCCTGAAGTTTTGAGAGAGTTGAGAGAATACATAGATTTGTATCAGAGGATACTTCTCCTCTTCTTTCCTCTGAGTCTCAGAATTAATGGCGAAGGTGGTTAAATGCAGAGGAGCTCATTAATCTGTCTGTGTCTAGAGCATTTTACATAGATACCATGCATATCAATGCCTGCGAGGTAGTTAGCATTATGCTTATGTAAGCAGCACTACACAGGCACAAAATCTACTGTTCTTCTTTAGCTGCACAACGTTTGAACTAATATTTATTTAATTTTGTGTAATAGTGTCAGTAGGCAGTCTGAAACTGTTAGCCTTTTTCTGAAGGAGCTGAGTGAATTGAAATCATAAAACAGCACTCTTAGTTGAAGATTTTTTTTTCCTCTGAAAATTTCTCATTCTGAATGGAGTTTAAATTCTGAAAAACATGTACGCCAAAAATAAATACTGCACTTTTCCTCTCTTTCTCTGTGGCTACTGGAAACCCATGTGCAGGAGGCAAACTCTTACTGTCGCCCTTAATGTGATTAAATGTTTTCTAGCCTTCCAGTTTACAAGGTAGGAAACTGTCTGCATTTTTCATGGCATCAAATAAATGCTGTACATCTTTAATTAGCAATGTATATCAGTGTTGAGGCTAATGCAGACATAAATAAAAGCTATGAATGCTGTTATGCACTCAGTATAAAGCAGAGCATAGATGTAAAGATTAATAAACAAAAGAAATCAAAAAGTTTCTGTTGAGTGCCACGAACAGATACACTGAGAACAGCTAGTCTTTCTCTGAGGCATTAAGCTCAAAGCATTACAAACATGTCAAAAAATGAAAGATTTTTATACAGAACTAAATATTGTTCAGTGATAAAAATAGCTTTCTTCATTCTTGGTTAAACAGAAGAGAAGTACCCTAAGGGTAGTAGAGGGCCTTATCAGCAGAGAACAATAAAAAACTGATGGAGGGAAGTAATCTTTCTCATCTCAGAGGGACTACTATAGTTGTTACATTACACTTGTTGCAGTTTATCTATATGCAAGACTCTACAGTATCTTTCAGCTTAATTTAGCATCTTAGGAATCCATTATATCTTTTGGGGAAGTGACTCCATTTGGAGATTCCTAGTGGGTGTAAATGAAGGCAGTAGTTTTCATTTCAGAACAGCCTGCACACAGTAAACGTTTGAATGATGTGATGCAGTTGTGAGGCTTTTACAAATGTTTGACAGCAGCAGTTGTATAAATCTCCAATATGATTTTGACAAAAAAAAATTAAAAACATAAAAGGGTTGAATTTCATATTTGGGGAAGTGAAGGATTGAGAGTATCTCTGTTTTCTGGAAGCTGTTTACATGGCTCCTATTGCCACAGACCCAGGCACAGGGAGCCCACTTTGCACCTCAGATGGGGTTCAGTCCCATTGCCTTTGAAGTCTGTGGCGCAGGCTGCACTGATTGTATCAAATCAGGGTGAGGCAGCAGCTCCTGAGAGGCTGAGAAAGCAAGGCTTTCCTGCTCCAAACAGAATTGGGTTCCTCTGTGTCAGGGCCCTTGGCAAATTTCTGAACACAACCGTATGAGTTCATCTTACATGTGGCTGCCATCGCTTCCACTCTCCAATCCAGAATGTCCTTTTAAGGCATCACGTGCTGCTTTGGGCTGCTTATCAAACACCATAGTTCAGCTGAAACACAGAAGTCCACCTGTTTATACCTCTCTCTAAGAAACTTTTGAGATTAACTTTACCACGTTTCCTCTTAGCCCAAAACTTGTTGTCCCTAAAAGTGATGGTGCAAATAACATATTTATTGTGCTGTAGGCAGACTTTAGGACACCTTTGCCATATATACTCCAAAATGAAAGGTATGTGACATAAATGTTATCTCTCCCAGCAGACAAACCTCACTGAGGAACAGATCTAGACTAAATGTGCTATAATGATTATTAAGACAAATAATCAGAATGATTATGAGATGGAGAGTCAGTTTGAGCATGTGGAGGATGAGTTTTCTGTCAAGTTAAGGCATTTAGAGAAAGAGGCAACTATCTAAGGAGACAATGCAAATGCTTTAATTGCATAGTGTACAGTGTTTTGCCTAAGATTTAGCCCCACAGTCAGATATCAGACTGATTGGCAAAATTTGAATACAGAAACCAGATACTACTATAGCTTGTGAGAAATGATTCCCTAACTAAAGGAAGAGAGGCATTCAGGGAGTCACTTTAAGAGCCAAAGATATCAGTTACAAACAGGCAGGCAAACTATGGCACTTCCCTGGTAATAATAAAAGCACTTACCTCTGTTTCAACTACATGGACTTCTCTTTGCTCTGGACCCATGCATACTTCTCAGGAGAAGATAAATTCACATGTAATGTATCACTGGTTTTCAATTTCATTGTGATGAACACACAGCGTGGATTACATAGTCCATCCTGTGTTTTACAGAAGAGCTAAATTATGCCATGCCCTCTATGTGGTCCAGGGGATATTGATCAGACCGCTTCAGAGTTCGAAGAAGAAGAAAAAAGAAAATGTACTGAGTTTCCTCATCTACATATTTTCTTTTCGTCTTCCCATTTTCTGGCAATAATTAGTTTGCAGAAGTCAACAAGACTTACTTATTTTCTCACTTGAAATACCATACTTGCATTTTTATAAGAGACATGGGGAGATCTGGGAGTGTATTCTTCACACAGAAACTTAAAAAGTCTTTGGGAACTCTTGTTCTTATTCTTTTGTTAGCTTGAATAACAGACATCATCTTAACGCCTGTTTGCTTGCAACTTGTACGCACGCAGTTATGTGAAAAAAGAAAGACCACAGAGACATTCCAATATTACACGGCAAGCTGGAGTGAGAAATACTTAATGCCATTCCAGAGATTCACTGGCAAAAAGCTGCAAATGAAAATTATTACAATGAGTATAAAATTATTACAAAACTGTCACATTTCTAATATTTCATATCACTTCTGACCATAAGCTCCACAGCTATAAAAGCAATATCTTTTACTCTTCAATGTGCACAGATGATGGTTTGCATTCTTCAGGGCTTATCATGTTAAAATGCCTTTAATTATGTCCCAGATAGCTGTTCAGAACTCACTCTTAAACCTCTTCAAGGTCAAAACCTTCCTTCTTGCTGATCCTCAGATGATCATTCTATGACTTCTGTTTCACTGACATAATATGTCTCCTATTCTTGGGAATCACTATACTACTGCGTAGGCCATGCCGGCATATGATTACATCAACTGTCCCTAAAGGTTCAGATGCTGTTTGCTGATGTCTGTTTCTCCTTCACTAATCCTTAAAGGTCAGATAGATTGAAAACTAATGTATGTTCTTACTTCATATTTGAAAAAGGTAGTAATATTGCTAAGTTACTCTTTCTTTTTTTTTCCCTGCAGTTGGGAACATGAATATCAAACATATGGTAAACAGAAGAAGCATCCTACAAACTTGTGTTTCTGATGACATATTGTAATGAAAATGAGAAAGAAATGATTGGTTGCCAATCACAACCATAACTAGGCACCTTGAGAACCCCAGTCTGTGTGTAGTTTGTGTTGAATTTAAACGATTGCTAGCTATATAGCACACAGTAATAGACTCTACTCCCAAACCATTAATTTAAACTCAGACACAAAAACTCAAAGAGTCTTCTTCATGGATCACTGCCCTTGTTAACAAGTATCAAATAGGATAAATTGTATATTATAGCACTGTCCACTAGCTCTGCTACGTTTAAATCTTTCAGTGTTTCTATTATTATAACACCCCTTTCTAAGGGAATGATAACATCCACCAGTTGAAAGAAAACGGGTATAAATTTAAATTTTGCCTTTCAGTACATATGCTCTTCATAAAATGTTCTGGACAGTGTATATGCTAGGAACATTAAAGAAGCAAACTTCCAGCAATCTAAAGCAATTCCAAACTTCCCCAATCTTTATGACCTCTCATGCGGAGTCCTTCTCAAATACACGTAAACACAAGAGGCCCATTGTGAATAAATTACTGCAAATATGCTTCAGTTCATTAAATGAATCCATAATACAATGTACTTCTTAAAAAGTGCAACCTACCATACACAGTAAGATAAACAAATATATTAACACTGTTAGATATAAAATTAAGGACTATCTTCAAAACCAATCTGAACGTATGTCTGTATTTCATTCACTTGAGTCAGAAAAGGAGCAGTCCTTCTGAAATGAATAAAAGTTAGCATAACAATGAAATAAAATGCAGTCATCAGGAAAAATTAACTTAACTTTCATTTAAGACAATAGCTAAGTTTAACAAACTTCCCAGTCCAAAAAAACTTTCCAGTATTGGTACCTTATTCAAATAAATAACGTCATGTCTTATTAAATCCATATTATGCAGGGTTTATATCATTATTCAAAAAGAAAATTAATATTTTATTCTTCTGGTCACTTATAGGACAGTTTTGCTTACCAGCAGTTTAAACAGTCCAGTAAATCTTAGTTAGAAACTGGGAGGAAATAATAATATATATTTTTGTAGTCTTTAGAAAATGGAATTTAAAAACCTCCTTTCTTGGTAATAGGGTTATGTACTTAATTCTCTGTCCATTCTACTAAAAATTGAGTGCTCTGTAAAATACAATGTCAGTTCAAGTGTTACCTTCAGCAGACAGATCTTGTCCAAAGAGAAAAATATAAACAGTTTGCGAGATGCAATGTCAAGAAGAAAGCATAATGGGTCACACTGGATAGTATAATAAATCATTACTGAATTGGTATATATGGATGGACACACACACCCCAACTCAATATACTTGCAAACTACTCTTTTCCTGACTTGACTATGACTTGCCTTGACTGTATCTTGTATTTCCATATATGTTTTCCTTTGAAACCTTCATGGTCACGAGCAAGTGAATCACTGGTCCCCGTCTATTAATCAATGCTAGAAAAAAATCTACAAAATGAATGAGTAAGATTTTTTAAAACTCTGATCATATGGGTTTTGTTCATTTGCATTTTTGTGGTGTCAAGTTGAAAGGGACAGATTTTTACACAGGAATTGTGCAACTGATTACTCAAAAGTAAGTAGTCTATTTCTATGAGAATTCCCCCTTCTCTTCCTGACCTGCAGTAATGTGAAATAATTAGATTTTAAACGTCCTTTGTGCTATATATTTCTATATGATATGGTGCCCTTTAAAACCAAATATTATTTATAGCACGAAAAGCACAATGATTCCTGACCCAGAACTATATCATTAGAGGAGCCTGAAAGAAGTTAGTCCATCAAAGTGTAGGATATTAAACTGGTTTGTTTGTCTAGAAAATGCATAATCAGCCCTTCAAACTTTTGTTGTGTTACCTGTAATTAATACTAATTAAGGCTGAGGCTCTCAAATATGAAATGGTTGAGAAAACCTGCAGGGTTTGGTTTCCTATTTGTCAACTTTTATTTGAAAACAGCAGGTTAAATTCCAATCTGAAGAACGTTTAGCCTCAAACTATCACGCAGATTGTTTTGTATCTGTGTAATTGCCAAAGACTGTTTTGGTCAAAACTCCTGAACACTTTTTATTGCTAATTTTGGCAATAAACCTGTTAATTAGTTAATTGTAAAGCATTAGTGAATCAAGTAAAAAGGATCCATCTGTTTATAAAATAAGATTTCTTCTGGGCATAACATTTACAAACCACAGTGGTAGACATCATACCACCTATTTATTGGTAACGTCTCTCATTCCTTTTAGAGCTAAAATGTGACTTTGAAGGAGATTTGTAATATATCACGCACAGTTAATACCATCACAGTTTTAATATCATCGGGGGGCTTGAGAGAGCAGCAAAGAGCTATACTCCCTCTTTTCTCTATGTCACTGATATGAATCTGGCATAGACCGATAGCAGCCAGAGATGTGGCCATATGAAAGGCATTCAGTTCTCAGAGCAAATTCACAGTGTCTCCAGCTGGAGAAGAATTTTAAGAACACAGCACATCTACCATTGCCATAAGGATTATTTCCATGGGCAGACTCAGAAGCCAAATGAAGTACTAGGTTTGAGGGAATTTTACCATGTACTTGAATGGGAGCAGGATCGTAGATTTTTCCAGGTGAATGCATAAGCAGTCCAGGAAGCCTACACTGCTGCTACTTATCTTTTCCATGGCCAATTAAATAGGCTTCTTTTCTCAGAGCTGTCAATGTGGCAGCTTTCATGAGCACTAAATTCATCCTTCAAGGAGAAAACACGTTAAAAAAAATGTAGTGTCTTTTCTGATTTAAAGATACTGTAAAAAAAGACCTCTTTTCAATACAGAAAACAAATCTCTTGCATATTCATGTGGATTACAGAGTAGTTTCCATACCAAAATATTACATTTCTTTTATCAGAGCAAAGTAAAGATAATACAATATTCTTGTCTGAGATTAAAAAATATGTAAGAATGGAATATTGATAGCAACACACAATATAAAGTAAAGGAGGATTGGATGATGTACTATGGGAGCTGATAAGAATTATATGGCTTCTAGCAGAGAAGTAAAATGACATAAAAAGATGGCAATAGGAAATGCATCTATAAAGGGGATCACAGGAGTAAACAGGGAATAAGTTTGGATAACAGCAGACAGGCATATAAGGGATAATGCTAATTGAATTATGCATTGTAGCCAGGTAGACTGATGTGTCTAACTGCTAAAAAAGAGCTGAGGCATCTTGGCCTGCAGTGGTAGCCTCCGTTGCACCAGCCTTTCCCCAAGAGTTCAAAATCTGCATAAAATGCGTTGTTAACAGCTGTTTTATTGGTGACCATTGGGCCCACTTATTCCACTTCGGATGCGAGGGAGCTACAAATGGGTCTCTCAAAAGGTGGAGAATTAGACCAAGTTCAGAGTGGGAAATCATGAGACCCACTCCAGAAGCTGTGAAGAAAACTACCACACATGGAGAGAGAAAATGTTGTCTTTTCTTAGTGTGTGACTCATCTAAATCTCATAATCTAAAATCAGACATCTAATCAAAGCTATTTAGGTAGTCTGCCTCTAAGGTTAAAGGAGAGATCTGGGGACACTTCCAAAGCACTATTTAGCCTTTCCATCTTTCCTTTCTGTCTTGGGATGAATACAGTATGGAGGCCGCTACTAATGTTGAGGTAGAAACCAAGCACCACATCAGTGGAAGAACCAGGGACCACATTTAAGAAGCGACTGGCATGCTTTGAAATTAAGAAGAGGGTACTGTTACCACTGCGGCTCAGGCCCCTAGTGCCGGCAGCTCACCCACGCTGGATGCAGCTCTGCCCTGGCAAGTGGTTAGACAAAGTTCACTGATGCAGCTCGGGAGCCATCTCACATCTGCCTCTCCTGGAGGAGGACAACCATTAACACCGACTGAAGAGCTAGCTGATAATTAAAATGCCTACATTTGGGAGGTCTGAATACTTGCCACGATGCCTGCTTTCCAGATGTCTGACCTCTGCAGTGGCATTTGGAGCCTGGAGCAAGATGCCTGGGTTGAAAGAGGGGGATCTGCAAAAGGGGATGTCTTTTGGGGAGGGAGGCTACTGGAAGCCCCAAGCAGGTAGTCAGAGAGCTCAGAGCTTGCCTCCACCTGTGATTCCTCACAGCAGATCCTGTTGCAGGAATTAGGCCTCTGGGGATGTATGAGGGTCATATTTCCCTGTTGAGAAGCGGGATTAGCAGTACGTTTCTGCAGACCGTGAAGGAGGTAGAGGTGATGGGAACACTCAGCAGCACACCGAGCTGTGCACAGTTCTGCAGTGGGAACTGCGGCCAGACCTTGAGGCCACTGCCAAAATACAGCAAGACCAGGCTGTGGCCTCACAGCAACTGGCATGAAATGAACCCACAGACTAAGAGGTAGACACCTTCCTGGCAGAAGTTTCTTTACAAACATTTAATCAGCGAGGCTGCTAGTCAGGTATGACCAGTTTTTGTCTGAACTTGGACGTTAGACCCACTGTCAGGTATCTGCTGAGGGGAAATGACAAAATAGATTATTTGTTAGAAGGGGTAGGGAACAACTCACAGCAGTAATTGTCAGTTGGAAAAATGCCCTTTTCACAGTGTCAAAATTTTAAATGGGGAAATACTAATTTAATCTTAAAACACTGACACGCTTTTGATGCAGCCTGTGGAAGGCTGCAGTCAACTGGTGGAGCTGCACTGCTATGGATGGTTTGGAGAGTAAGGCCATGGACACATCTACAGAAAACATGGGTGGCATGGTGAAACTGAGAGGCTCATTTTTAAAATTCTAACTCTGGGAATGCATAGTCAGGAATATGCTTCACTGACATTTGAAGTCAGCTTCAGTTCCTCATGCTTCCTTGAACAGTTCTCAGTCCAGGTTTTGTAAGAAGGGGGTAGAGCATGATGCTTTATTGCAGCTGCCTGGAATGGAAACTATTGTTTAAAAACAAAAGAAACAACCCCCCATTGCAAAACACACACAAAAAATCCTGCTACATGACAGACCTGTTTCACAGTGGAAGACCAAACCATGCTGCATCCATCAGCAAAACTGATTTCAAGTGATTTTAGAAGTCACCTTAGGCACCTTAATTTGGAAGAACAGTGAGTAATACTTCTCAAAATATCGTTGTTGTTTGTAGGCTTGAAATGCAAATGTTTTACTCGCTACTTTTCCTCCAAATCCTGTTACACTACTTTATAATTATACAGTTTCTTATAAATGTTGGTCACTGAGAATCTTAATTTTCAATATAAGCATCATTTAGAACATTTATTTTAAAATATATTGGCTGTACTTTTTTAAACAAGTTAGCGATATTTTAGGACAGGTTGGGAAGCTACCATCCTTGACAGGACTAATGAAATACTGATCATAAAACTGGTAACAGGGTAAAAAGAATGGAATTACAGGGGGAAATCCACGAATGAGAGCTTTAGCCTATTCAGAACAGTACTAATATAATAGACTGAACAAATCAGCTCTATAAATTTCCGTCAATGTAAAGTACCCATACAAGGTCTCATACATCAGCTAAACTTAAATGAGGTCCTTGTACAGACCCTGTGAACAGGAGTGAATTTCACCCTAAACAGTTGAAAAACTACCTTTCATTCTGATTGCATCAGAAAATTAATTCACTCCATGCTCCAGCAAAACTGAAACTGGTTCAGTCATCAACACAGTATTTTGAATTACACAGTTTACACTACATTCACAAATAATCTGGTTTCAGGCTAGGTAGAGGATTTTTGCTGTTTCCTTGGTAAAATCTGGTTAATAAAAATATTGACATGTGCAGTGTATCAACTGATGTAAGTAGGAGTTATATAATGAAATAAGACCTTGACAATAACATTGTTGAGGCACATGAAGATATACTAGTACAGAAGAAAATGAAGAAAAATGTCAGGAAAATTACTGAAACCAACAAAGCAGAGCTTTAGTAAAAGGCTAAGGAACAGGAAGGGAGACAATGAATATCGAAAATGCAGCATGTTTTGGGCTTTTTTCAGTAGGAACAGGAACAAAATGGCTAATACAAAGATATTTAGGCTCCAAAGAAACTGCACCAGATCACCAAAAAGAAAAACAAATAAAAAAACACAGGAGAGAGGCAGTACAGCATTGAGTTTGAAAAGTACTTTTGAAGAGTATTGACTACTATATCCTTAGCAAGCCTGCTCATGATGGGGCTTGGACTCCCATTCCTCGCTTTAAATAACTTCCCACAAAGGGCCTGTATACTCCAGCCTCCTGCAGGAGGGTTGATTTCACTCAATATGCATATCGCATCCTCCTAATTATCCATCTCTTTGTATTAATGATGAAATAATACAATCTTCTATTTTCTCTAATTAAGTTTATTATGGAGACATTTTTATGTGCCTATTTTTGAAAAACGAAATTTCATTAAAAGTCAGTGTATCAGATCTTATTAATTCTATTACATTACAACATGAAACATTTCATCAGGAAAAAAAAAGACTGAATCAAAACCAACCCTAGACTTTGATAATACAGATTAAAAAAAATCCAATGCATTCACTTTTCAATCTCATTTTAAACACTGCAAAACTTTCCTCATGCGAAGTTTTTAAATCAATAGAGAATGACTTATCACATTCTCCTACAGAAACATATTTTGTCTACTTTGCTGCGGATTTTTTTCCCCTGAAACCACTATGAAATGCCAATGCATCTCACTAAGCCATTTTTTCTTCTTCTTGTAATTAGGAAAAACTAGATAAATAAATTGATATCAATTACCTTTGGGAAAACCAGGTTGGACTAAAAGACCTTTTAATAATTGGAATGGCAGTGCACTTTGCATGCTGTCAGTGCTCAGTGACAATTGCTACAAGACAATTGATACACGGTGACGTTTTCTTTGTCATTGCTGGACAGTAGGGACTTTAGTGCCAACGATTTTCTGCCATCATCTGAAAGTGATAGGGGCCTATGAATGGTTGTAGCAAGATAAAGGATCCCTTGATATCCTGTAGAGGAATTGCAATGTTTTGCTGCTCTCCCGACATGTTCCACAGCTGTGACTCCAGGGCACACACAGCTGAACAGTTTTGCTGACGTTCGGAGTCTTCTGCTTCTCGTGAAGCTACTGCTCAGCATCGCTGGTGCACTGCTTGCGCTAAGAACAGATCACGTGGGGTGGCAGACAGCAGCAGAAATACCGGGCTGCTGCCGGGGACTGAGGGATTCTTATTTTACTGTTTCAGGAAAGAAAGTCATAATCCATTTGAACAGTTGTAGCAGAATATATAGACTGTGTCAGGAGACTGAAAATTTCACTTGTAAAACACATAGTAGAATGACTTGTAGCACATACCTAATTGACTCAAATTGCTTATTTTGGTTTTCTGTAAACCACAAATTTATGTCATATAATTTCATCTGGTTTCCTTCTGCAGCAGTTCGTCATTCTAGAAGGAAGCACAGTCCCTGAAATTGTATATATAAAAATTTTTTCAGCTTTATTTCTTGTGCTGGAATGACTGAGATACAGTTTTAAAGGTTTAGGGAGAATAAAGGACTGTTTCTGATGAAACTTGATCCTGCCTATCCATTAACTATGTATTGTTAACCACTGCAGCTGGGGTCCATCGACCACATTTATTCTCCCAGGGCAACCTAGCTCACCGAAAGACCACCCTCAAAGGTCCTCTCTCTTGTAGGCAACTCTGTGTTGTGGGCAGACATTGTCTGGCATTAACAGAAGTTTGCTCAGGAGCATCACATCCACCATGCCTACTGCATTTGGCCTGGTAGATGAGGAGAGAGCAGTGGACATTGCTCTTTCATCAATACAGCAGAGACATGGATATACTGGAGACAGTCCAGTGAAGGGCCACAAAGACGATGAAGGGACTGGAGCATCTCTCCTATGAGGAGATGCTGAGAGAGCTGGACTTTTCAGCCTGGAGAAGAGAAGGCTTGAGGGAGGGGGGATTGTATCAATGTGTATAAACACCTGAAGAGAGAGTGCAAAGACAACAGAGCCAGGCTCTTTTCAGTGGTGCAGGACAAGAGGCAATGGGCACAAACTCAAACACAGGGAATTCCATTCCTGCTCTAATTTTGTTCCAGAGTGCCCTCCAGTGACTGTGAAACTGCTCTTAAAATACAGCCTTGAGGTGGGCAAGGACATACCTCTCACTCTGCTCCTGGGAACCCAAGAGACGTAGACCCCTTCAGCTCTGTCTCCTCTTCCAAGCGCTAAGGCCCTGACTCTCTGGCTGAAGGCCAGACTACATCTTTTTGCTTTCTCCATTACTTCTTTCTCCTTTCTGTTTAAACATACAATAAAGCCCAGAAAGACTCCCAGAGAAGTTCAACAGCCTTAACACAGTGCAACTGAGATGATCTAGAGTGTTCCTCTCTTCTCCATGGGGCCGGCAAAAATGATAGAGGATCTGTGAAAGAGCTGTGCCTTTCTAGAGTTTGAGGCCTGGTGGGATATCCTATAACATTTAAAATGTCACTGAGCATCTGTATTCATACATCTGAATTGCTCCCTTGTCGGCCCCTTTTAGTGAGAGGGATGGAATACAAACATATGCAACAAATTCTAGTTATGTTGCTTGATGCATCACTATTCACACCATCCAAATAACACTATGATATGAGATATTACTCATTTAATTGTTCCATGTCTTGGGACTTCCCAGACAATTTGGTGAAAGACAGTTTAAGAATTCTAGTCGAATTTTTAGTTTGGCCCTTTGGACTCAAGCTAGAATGAGTGGCTCACATATGAACCAAATTCTTTTTTTTTTTTTTTTCACTAGGAAAGAACTCTATTAAAAAAGCTTTTAGTAGTATTTACAACAATAAAACCAGGATAGAATGCCTGCTGTCTTAAAGGCTGATAATGGTACAGAGATTACAAACTGCAGTTTCAATAGGGTTGTCTCTCTTTTTCTGCTTGAGAAGTAGCCTTTTTACACTATAGGGAAGCTAACCATTTCAGCTATTTCATAATATCAGTAATGAAAGAATTGCTCTTCCATTATAACCCCATTTCATGTTTAAAGCACAAACCAGAGCCTCTGTTTCATTATTGCTTAATTCCAGAACAAATGTTATCCTCTTCCTTTCAGAGAATTATAAACTCTGTCTTTATTTACTTGCATGGCACAATTTTCACACATTTGACAGACCATTGCTCATGTTCTTCATTGTCATGGTATTAGTGAAATGTAGCATAAGCTCTAAATTTGCAACTGCTGTCCAATCAATAAGAAGATCACACCATCCGAATAATGCTATGATATGTGACATTATCTATTCAACTGTTCTATTTCTTGGGACTTGTGAATACTGTCACATTGAAAATGAACACCATTTGCGCTGACAGGTTTTTCCTCTGTTCAACACTTTTAATGAATATATTTCAAAATGAGGTACCAGATTAAATAAATTTCATGTCATATCAAAACAGAGATATTAACATTATTTGTAGCAGCAACGTTCGAAGTAAATTACACTGAACTTACATATGCAATGCATTTAGAAAGAATAGGGTTTCAAATAGCATAAATCTTGTTGGATGTCAGCTTGCCACAGCAGTGATATGTAGACCTCATTCTCCATATTTTCATGACAAGAACAAAAGTGCATTTTGGCATACTTTTCTAATGCATCAAATTAGTATCCAAACCAAAATTTACTGCTAACACAGAATTTTACTAAGGAAGCTCTGTAAACTTCGGTAAAAGATTCCTTTCATTGCCCAAACAAGGCTATTATTATGCATTCTGGCCACAAAATCTTCTATATAGATATTTTTCCTGTGGCCATGGTATTTTAATTTGTGCACTGGACCTAACAGTCTTTTCCCCTCCATGAGGTATCCTTTCTAACAGAATCATGCCATTTCTGGAAGAATGGCTTATGGATTTATTGGACTTATCAAGGCTCAGCCTACACGGTACAGAACACGTTTACGGTGCAACAGGAATTACTTTTACAGAACAAACCAGTACTGCCAGCCAGGTCCCACACAGCATGATACTGTAGCAAACTTCTTGTGTGAAAAAGTTTAAAAATGGATTCATATCTTTCTGAGCATGATATCTTGGTGCGTGAAGGCTTTCAGTGTCTTCAGATAAGTGCATCTTTGTCTTTCAATAAAGACAGTCCTAACAGGGTTAAATGAAATTTATGGACAATAAGGTAAAGATTGACATTAGGAAGGATTATAGGAGAATGATTTATTGAAACTTATATGATTGTGGAGTGTTTCAGTAACCTATTGTATTGTAAAAAATGAAATTGCAAGAAACGTCATTCTCAGAGCTGTACTCTCACTATTTCTATAGTGTAAGCAAATCAATTCACATTCCATTAAAGTAATAAGAACTGTATATCATAAAAATGCACTTACAAGAAAACTGGAAATATAATATAGAGTTCCCATCACAGACCCATTTATTTCCAGTGTAGTGGTAAAAAAAATGTTTTCAGTTCTGTCTGACACTAGCTTAATATACCAAGGCATGTAAAACCTGCTGCATGAAAAGACCTGAGGCTGGGTTTCTGGGATGAGCTCCTAGCTCCTAACTCTGCTAGCAGTAATATTCAGCAGAGATCTTCCTCATGTCTGACTCTTTATATGTACAGTAGAACTTGTGACGTGGTCATTCTTTAGAACAGCATTCTCCCAGTTGGCAAGGCAAAATCCGGAAGTTAACAGCTTCTCAGCAGAGAAATGCCATGCTGTTCAAACACTGGTAGGGAAAAAACATCGGCAAAATTCTCCTACAGGAAAGGTCTGACTTTTGTTTCATTTGTAAAAGAAGTAAGAGCGCCCTCTTTCTCTGTCACCTTCCTTCTGTAGTTTCGCAGAGAATGAGTTAAGCTTTCTCTCTTTCTTTGGGTGGTTGTCATTCTTTCTGACAAAATTCTTCTGAAAAAAACCCATGAAGCCATATTGGGATCATTGCGCTTAGTGGGGCAGCCAACAAAGAGGAGATCACCTCTTACTTACTAGCCCAAAAGAAGTAGATGTCTGCAAAAATTAAGGCTGCATACATATCAGAATTTCAGTGATCAGAAAGCTAATCACGCCCTTAACTGCTGGACCATCTTTCCCTAACATAGCGATGCTTTTAGAAAGCCCTTTAGAAATTAATCTTTAAGTCTAGCCTGAGGAAGTATTTTTATGTCCTTAATTTTAATGAAGAGAAAGCAGAAAAATGTTTAGCATTATAACTAATGTCCTCTCTCTCATTTCGTCCACTTGTAAAACAATAAGTTGGTACTTATGTATTAAATGAAGGCCATAGAGAAATAGATCTTGATTACACATATAAGTAGGTAGACATTTTCCCACTATACAAATAGATAAAATAAGACACAGATTTTCATTCTCCTCACTGACACAATAAATTAGGAAATAATTTATCAAACCCTCAAGAGGCACTCTGAGAAAAAATATTTAAAACTAAGTAACGTGCATTTTCTAAAGTCTTCAGGATCCTGGTGTCTCCAACTCTATTTTAAGACTTCAAGTACAATGTAACAATTATCCAGCATTTGGCAAAGTCCATTCACAAATTTGTAGAATTCCTCAACATTAGATTGTTTTAAGCTGATTTGAATGACAGCTTAAGAAGAAACAGATTGTGTACACTTAGAGCAGTTTTATATGAAAGGAAAGCTTTTATATTTCTTCCTTTTCAGCCAAAAACCATGTCACAACACTGTTACAACACAAATAAGGCAAGGATGCCATAGTGTGAAGTATTTTTAAAAAAAAAAAACCTAAATCTTCAAGCAGACTGAATACCATATTCCCAGAAAGTCACAGCCCTGTAGGGAAAAAGAAATTAAAACATTTTAAGGCTACTTTTGCTTTTCATAGATCAGCAGTATGTGTTTGCACCAGTCACAGAATTCATTGTCTTATGACTTACTAAAAATGCCACGTACGATGATTTCCTTGAACCTCAAGATTTTTATTCAAATATTAAGAATAAAGTGCTGTTTTTATTCTCTCTCTTTTTAATGTTTTTTCTCTGAGGTTTATTGTACTTCAGGCTCTGTATTATAAGCCACAAAGGGCAATTATATCCTAAAGTATAGTGATCACTACTGAATATGATACTCCAGGTGAAGTATATAACTAGTAATTAGGCACTATTAATTCTATTTAGTTTGATTTATCATCTGTTTCTCCAGGAATTAAATATAGTGTTCTATTTGACATGTGCACTGCAGTTAGGAATTCAACAGCATGGTAGGAGAGATTGGTATGTCAATTCCTTGTTGGTCACTACATTGCAGATTTTTTTAAACTATTAACTGTGAATAAACTATTTGCCCACTTATATATATATAAATATTAATAACTGAAACTTTTGACCTTGACAAACTCTGATCACTAGTACTTGAGCTATCTTGAATCACTTCATTTGTGATATTCTCATTAGATAGTCAAATTAGCTCTAAAATATACCTTCTAATTGCCTCTAAAAAAATCCTGGTCCTCTGATGAGTTGACATACTGTTTTGACACATGTAGCTGAAATTTTTTTGTATGAAAGCTTTTTCATCTGAAAAATCCTTTTCCAAAATGAAAATTTTCAGCTAAAATGTGGTTTTGTTTTGCTTTCCTAACAGTGAAAAATATCAGATTTCATTTTTATTTACCTCATTTTTAAATTTCATTTTAATTTATCTTAATCTTCCTTTCTTTCGTGTCCCTCACTTTTTACTATTATCTAGTTAGAAGATGTAAAGCAGTAAGAAGCCAGGCAGAAGTTCCCTCACATTACAGTTATTGTAGAATAGCTAGTATATGATTACTTATAATCTGCAGTATCTTTTTTTCTATAAGTGTATGAGATGAAGAATGAGGTTGGTAAAAGGATGTGAATCAAATGGCAAGAGAGAGAGGGAGAACACGGAAGTCAGGACAATGCTGTCAGTTAGTACTGTGGTCTTTGCTACCAAGGTAATATCCATATTCTTTGCTTCTGTAGTAGTAGGAGCCAGGTCTTCCATGTGCTATATTTAAGATATATAAAAAAGGGAGATCTGAAGTACCAGCCAGCCTTCAAGTTTGCCACTTGGCTGCTACCTAAGCTAGAGACGTGAATTTCCTAAGTGCCACAATTTTTGATAGTCATTGAAGTTTCTCATGCATTGACAGCTGTACTCCGTTGTGTATCCCAGCGTGCACCAGTTCTCTCTGGTACCTGCCCTATGCTCAAGGCCAACGAGAATCTACAGGTAGATGTTCTTCCAGTAAACTTGTCTCAGAATCTTAATGCACCAAAGGACCAAGGTCAGAGCACAAAGTTCCACTCCCTTTAAAAGCAGAAGCTGAAGTGGTATGCCTGCTATATCCATAGTTTAATGATTACAGTCCTCCACCCATGATAATCTAGCTGAAAAATAATTGGGCTGGGGGAAAAAAGTTTTCTTAGCCACATTAGTTCCGCAATCCTATTCAACAAAGTATGTGCCTGAAGAGTCGAGTGAGTGGTGGGGACAAAGCACTGGGGACAGGGCACCTGCTTAGACCTGCCCAGCTGCTGACAAAACAGTTGTGGAACTACAGGCTCCACTCCACTTGTGATCTGGGCTGAAGGCTGAAAGCACTTAAGCACACGTCCGAGAGTCATTAAGAAAGCAGACCTCTGTGTGCACTTGATGAAGAGCTAACATTGTACATCAACTGAGATTCTGCCCCATTAACTACAAAGGACTTAAGCAAGTGCTTAAGGGCTACATCCAAAAATGATATGGTTTGAAAAGATACCTCTCTTCCTCCCAAATCCGGTCAGGACTCTGGAGCTACAGAATTAAATAAGGCTAAATAGTTAGGTTTAGTGGATCACTCACATTTTGTTGCAAAACAGCACAGCTTCAGTGACCTGGTTAGAAGAAAAACTTTTGTCTTTTCCTCCATCCCCTCTCCTTAATGGCCTGGTTGTTAATATATATCCCTGTGAGATGGGTGATGTATTTAAATCCTTTCAAGCTGAGGAATGACATGAATCCAGGTGTTCTACTTCCTAGATTACTGCTTTAACATGGGCCTATTAAATAATAGAGAAAATGCTGATACTGGATGTTTCTTTTAAACAATGACTGCAGATATATTCTGGAAAGATTACCAGCCTGTGGCTACCTTGTTGGACACAAGCAGCTCTGTAAGGTGCTACACAGCACAGCTAGCCTCAGGACCCTTATTAGCTTGCTACAGGAAGATCTCTGCTGTGCTTGCTGGCTTTTCTGTGTCCCATTCTGAGGTCTCTAAATCTACCCCAGGTAGGGTCTGAACTTGGGGATGAAGGAGCACAAGTCCTGTCACGGAGCTAGCCTTCAAGTCCTAGCAAACAGACGCTATTTGTTGAATTAGGGTCTACAGAGGAAAACTCATGACAGCTTTAGGAGAAATTTCAGGTCTTGCCACTTTAATCACAAATTGAGAATTAACTAATCACTTTAAAGTTAAACAACTTCTAAAATTACTTTCTATAAACAGATGCACTATTAAAGCTGTTTTGTTTTTAGAGTGATTTTGGAGATGTTAATTTGTGTGATCAATTAGTAGAGAGCATGAGCAATACATGTGGCTCTATGCAAACATTTTTAATTTTTATTTAAACAGAACAGAAATGAAACGTACCCTCTTTAGTACTCAGATGACCTTCCAGATTTCCATGTACAGTATCTATGGATTTTTAAGTATAATTAACAACTTCCATTTCAGTATTTAAGAGCTTCAAGTTCTGTTTCTTTGACAGTCAAAAGCTAATCAATCTTGTTCTTAAATGCTAATACAAGCAATTAAAAATAACATTAATTGAAATACTGCAGGGGATGTTAGTTTTTTTTTTTTTTTAACCTCATGGCAACACTAATTTACAGTACTAATTAGTGAATTGCCCTTTGTATTATAAATCTTTAGAAGGGAGAACTGGCCTTTAAAGCCCAACAGAGAGATGCAGATGGTCACTGTACTTTCAGTAAGCTTTCATGCTAACTATCAGGATATTCACTTCACCACGTAGACCAAACATGATGGATTGTATTGTTTACAATGGAGAATATTAATTTCTGCAAAGAAAAATGCATTGCCCATTTGTCCTGTTGTAAAACATGCAAATATCCTTTATAGAATAGATGATATTCTGCCCAGTTGTCCTAATTAGAAGAAAGAGTGTAACTGCCTCATATGAAACACAGGAGGGAAAGGTAAATGGACAATATGTTATAAAACTGAACAAGACCACCTACGAAACACAGATAAAAATATATAACACATTGGTTTTAAACAAGCATAACTGAAAACTTTTTGCTGTGCAATTAAAAAATCAAAAAAAGTAAAATTAAAAGCTATCAAGTAACAGCTAAAACAATATAACTATTTACCTTAACCATTTTTCCCACGAGATTCAGGTTAACATATTGTTATGGCTATTTTTACTCTCTAAACCAAGACACTTAGAGTAGTTTCTTTGCCAGAAAATTACCAAAGGCTCAAGGTGACTTTGATTTAAGAGCAAGGTTGGGAGTCTTTACTGATCGCACTATAATCTACACAAATAAGAATCCCGCTTCCCCTTCGTAGTACTATTATAGTATCATCATAACACGTGAACATGAAAGTACACTTAGTTCCCTCTGTAGTCATGGAAGCTGATTTTTCATGCAGTATTACTGCTGTGGGCTTTGGAAATCTGGTAAGAACTTTTAGCTTTTAGTAACAGGGGAGTGGAAGTACATCACATTGCATTTTCCAGGGAAGTCATCATCTGTGCAAGCAGAATACCTGCTATTATACTATGTATATACACCGGACTATAACAGTGGGGGAGTGAGAAAAGTTACTGTTTGAAACAGTAAGATGAGAGGTGAAGTGAGGGTGGATGACTACAGTAAGGTGTCATAAGTGTAGTCAGTCCCCGAGGATTTGTGTATGATATACAGGGGTTGCTATTGAAGCTCTGACCTTCCAGAAATGCAAATACTCCTCTTACTACAGAAAACCATGTTGGATCCTAATTGCCACCCGGAGAAGTAATTGGTATGATTGGCTTCCAGCCAATGATGTCATCCCTCACAAGCAGCAGGCATACATATGGGGACACCCCCATTTAAAACTTATAACATACTTAGGGGTCTGGATGTGAAACTACCAATAAAGCAGGCAGCCTTTGAAAAAGTATATGAAAGTAGATTTTTAGGCCTTTACCGGGATTTCACTGATTAAGCAGTAGGAAAATAGGATAGTAAAGACAGATAAGGTAATGATTAGTTACTAATAAATGTTGATTCAGGTAACCTTTATTTTAATTGTTTCTATCCTGTTTCTGAAGAAGAGTATTTCTTAGGATATCCTCCTGCCTAGCTTTGTTCCAGACAAACTTGTGTGTAAATAACCACAGTGAAAATCTGATGCTGGCTGCAAGTTTATGATCTGGTTCTTTGGCTGAAGTTGAAGTACCCAGACAATAATGTAGTGGAGCTTCTCCAAAGTGCAGGATGATGGTGGCCTTAAGGGATCAATATAGCTGCACATTAGTGATACTGCATATATCCACATTAACAGGGATCATGCTTTTAGCACACACTCAGTCTCCTGTATGCAGAGGCAATACCATTGCCAGCATGGGCTACATGTCCACTGTAGGTCTCCTAATGCTGAAATCACCAAGAGACCCAAACTTAAACAATGGCACAGATTAAACAGAAAAAGGTACAGCGTTGATGACATTCTTGGAAGTGGTGTGCCTTAAAAAGGGGTGTGGGAGGTGAGGAAGCAAAGAACAAGACAAAAACATAGGAGAAAAAAGAGATTTTACAATGAAATGAGGAAACCACAGTTTCGTAGTCTAATCTTGATCCCAGCACCACTCTAAAGTAATTGTTGCCAATGAACCTCGAGCTGTAGGTGGTAAAATCAACTCTGCCATCAGTTGTATCAAAGGTCAGGAAGCTAACAATATGACAGAGCCTGATCAAATATTGAAATATTGTTGTAGCTTGTAGCTCATTTGATTCCTAGATCCCGAGAAACTGAACTGCATAGAGGTGACGTGCCAGCTACCGGAAAAGAAAGCAATTGTAAGATTAGCCATCGGTAGACCTGAATGTAAAGCACTTATTTTTCATCTAGTTCCTTCCCCATCTGTAAAATGTGGGATACTTAGCACTCTGAGTCTTAGAAAAGCACTTTACAGATGAAGCATGAAAGATTCTTATCAAAGTAAAACCAAAATACGATTACTTTTTCCTTTTCCCCTCCCTCCCAAATGCCAAAAGGAGTAAAATAAAGCCTTGATTCAAGGAGAGCACCTTGATGCAACATTGGAATAGGTAAAGTACATGTGTCCTTTACAAGAAAAGAAGGGAACAAAGCCAACAACCTTACTTGTTTATAAATTAAGTCTTCTGGTCTTTTGTGAACAGCTGCAGATCGCAAGCATTGTGTATAAGGGTAAAACAACTTGGTTTTAATCTAAGCATCAGAGCTATGTGATTTTTTTTTTTCTGAGAAGTTACAGTCTTTTCACATGACTTTTTCTTATTGTAAATCCTTTTCATTAAAAAAAAGGTTCAACTTTTTCCTCTCCATTGTCAGAAGGCGGCAGCTGCTTAGCTAGTGCAATGAACCTCTTACTGTAAAAGTGTACTAAAGCAAGGGGTCACTAACAGAAAATTTGAATCTTTTAACATATTTTACAGGGATGGAACATCAACTTTTTCTGCATTGCTTCTGTCTGAAAACTTTTTGCTACTCTAGCTTGGATTGTGCCTTTCTAAATTGGGGTTAATTTGGACTGGCCCTAAGCCAGGCTGGTGCTCCATGAAATTAAATGCTCCTGAGATACTGATTTGAGAGAGATTTCCCTTGTTTCTTCCCTCTTCTTCAAAGAAAGTGAGGAGCCAGGGCAGTGACTTGCTGCTGGTGCTACGAGACCCCACGTCAGTACCGCACCAGCATTTCAAAGAGGTGGGGTTTTGTTCCAGTTTTTTGCTGCTCTTTCTCACAGAGTTTCTCTGGGGAAGGGGAAGCATGTTATCAAAGTTATCAGAGGGATCACATAAAACATACTATAAGTTGGGCAACATCAAAAGAAATGGCTGGAATTAAAATACAACACATAATTGCAAATGTGGAGTGTGTATGGGTTTACGTTTTTATATTCCAGTTTTAAATGAGTCAATGCCCCAAAATGCAACACTTACTATTTATAACCTGTCTTTTTGTGAATGTAATCCAGAGGATTAGTCTTTCCCTGCTGTTCATAAAGAATCTTTGGCAGTAAGGTTGGCAGACCTGCACGTAACATTGTTTTACTCATGGAGGTTGTTTAACTCCCCTTCTCTATGCTTACACAAGCTCCGGTGTAGAGTGGGTTGGAGGACATTAAACTGGGTAGGATATTAAACTTCTCTCCCTTTCCTTCACCTTTGTCTATTAAAACCAATCTATACATCATCCTTCTACTTTTGTCCTGTAAGCTAATAAGTACAAGACAGTGTTTCCTCCTCTTCCCAGCTACATTTTTCCAAGGAAGCGTTGGTTTGGGAGCCTAATTTGGGCAACGGATTAGTTTTGTGAAATTCAAGTTGAGTAAGGCACATAATTTCAGATTTTTTTAATGGAATCTTTTGCAACTTCCTCTCAACATGACAGCTTTTATGGGATCCCTGTCTGAAATGCACTGTGTTTATATTAAGGACAAGGCTGCTCACAAATTCCTAGTTACATTCTGCAGCACAGGAGACAAGGAGCATGCATGACTTAGCCTCCATACAACCTCTAACTATCAAACTGCTGTTTAAGTAATACACGTATGCCATGAAGCAAATCACTATAACCATGTTATTGCTTGACTTCTCTGTGCTTACATATGTTTTGGTGCAGATTTTATTACATAACTAAGGCAGGGTTGAAAAAGCTTCCAGCAACCCTCCACATCTTTATTCTTTCATTAATACCAGAATGTACTGCACTCCCCAGTATCATATGTCAGAGGCTTGGCCATAGCTGTATTTGTCTGTCTACATAAATATGAGGGTAGACATGAGACAAGGCTAACAAAAATGATCAAGTAACAATAGCTGTTCAGAGATTTTCCTGGAAGAAGTATCGAGAGAAATAGCATGAAATTTTACAATGCTCATATAACTTGGATAATCAAAACCAGGCAAAAATTAAGTGAAGACAACCTGGATTCCTTTGACTAGTTTAACGAAGAAGATAAAACAAACCTAATCTGCTTCTCTCTTCCATATTCCTAAAAATGTAATCATGCATGTCACTAATTATACACATGCATAATTTTTTAACAAAATGTGACACAGAAAATGAATCTCTCAAGAATAACGGGTGTTGGTACTGTAAGGCAAAAAGAGAAACAGAAAAAATTAGTCCTTAAAAACACCACTGGCTCCACAGCTGCTACAATTATGGGGATTCAGTAGTGGAAATATGGCTCTGTTTTTGTGACAGGAAAATATTGCCTGGGTAAAACCCATGAAAAGCCTGCTGTAATATGTGAACTGCACAATGTTATGCTTTTGTTAGAAAATAAGCTGTTGAGGAACCTACAGTACACACTTGTCTGCATCCAATAGACTAAATAGGGAAAGAAGTCCCATCATGTGACTTGTCTGTTTGATTTATGACGTGCCTAAATCTTGGAGGAAAAAACTTGTGTGTATCAAAGCTCTGTTCAAAACAGTGTTGCATGGAAAGATAACTGAGACTGACAGGGATGTCTGTTGGTCCAAGGAAGCTGGGACAGATGTGATAAGCACTACTCTTCTCTTGTTTCTACTGCTTTTGACTTAAAACTATTAAAAGGGAGGGGCAAAAGCAAATCTAATTCAAAGATGAGACACAAAAATAATATCCTCAGTGAACTTTTGATACACTGCAGCCTTGGTAATAGGATGGTCTCCAAATACAGTGAATTTCAAGCTGATACTTTGATTAGAAAAACACATTAGGAGCTCATTATTTCTAAGCCCTAAGCACGATTTTCTAACACTGCTAGTTAAATTGTGCACCAGCTCTTGTCTGCATAGGCTAGTCAAGACTTTTTTTTTTTTCTCTTCAGGAAGAGGGTCATCATTACAAAATTCTATAAAAGTTGTTTTTATTTCAGCTTCAAAGCATGAATATTTCCTGTTCCTGAAGATGTACGCAGTACATCACTGTAGAGAGGCCTTCCCTGCTTTTGTCATGCTTGACAAAATTTAGCTTATTTGGGATATGTTTTTATACCAAACACATCTAACCAAAACTGAAGAAAATATTCCACTATTGGATAGCGACTATCTTTCTTTAACTGGCTGCTGTGATATCTGGATACTATGATGATAGGCACTTTATAAATAGGCATAGATCTCCCTGCCCCTATCATGCCATTTATCACTGTGTTTGGAAGATCTCCTAATTACTCTGCCAATGTAGGTGGTCGCAGTAGCTGAAGGAGTTGCTTTAGGTATACTGCCAAGTATCCAATTTGTCTTGTCATCCTTCACATTAAGTGCCTATTTCTTGTAGGGTCATTTCTCTATGCTCATTCTTCCTTGATAGCTCTGTTACCTTTGACACCATAGGCCACTTACTACTCCACAAGAAACTCCCATCATTAGGTTTATGTGACACCAACTTACTGTTTCTTCATCTGGCTGACAGCCTTAGAGAGTTAGTGCTGATGGATCCTCTATTTCTCCCCCGTCTCTGCTGGCATCTCTCGAGGCTCTGTCATCATTCCCTTCTCCCTCCTCCCAGTCACTGCCTGGGTGTCTTTGCCAGCTGTCCTGGACCCTCTTATTTCCCAGTGTTAATGACTCTTAAATCTGCTCTTCTGCCTGTCCAGCCTTTCTTCTGTGGTATCTTGTGCTGGACTCCCCATGGCTTCCTTAGATGTTGCATGCCTAAGGATGAACGTGCAGCCTTATTCATGGCAGCTATTCTCCTTATCCCCAGCTTATGCACGTGTCTCATGGTTATTTTGACTACTCCTTCAGTTCCATCTCCTTGCAATCATTTCTTTCTAAAATACTGTTACCTCCCATCACTGTTCTTCCATTTCCTCTGCCAAAATTTTTCCCAAGTTCTTTCTCAATGGACTGAATTGAACTTTCTCTGACCTTTATTCTCCTTTGGCATTGTCTCCTGTTCTATTTGTTATAAAACTTGTTCATCAAGGCTGTTCCCTACCTCCTTTCAAAATCAGCAAATTTAGCATATGTGTATGCTAAAGTCTTTTGAGACTAAATCTGAAAAATGTAGAAGAGTTTATTTGTTCAGAATATAGTATACTTTTAAGCCATTATGGTCAAAACATTTGACACAATGAATACTTGTAACACTATCAAAAATGTTTACTTTATACCATGGTGGTAAACTGTGTCTCTGTGACAGTACTGTTCGTATCTTCATGAACATGATCTAAGTTTTTCTACTGCAATGTGTTTTACAGTAATTTCTAATTCTTTTCACCTGGAACTTACAGCTCTAGCAACCAGTAACTTGGGAATGTCACCTTCCAGCCTGAAGTTTCAGAAAAGCAGATATCTCTATCTAGTCCCCCAAAACTGATGAGAGAGCAGAGATGAATTTTGAACCTAAGTGTTGCATATTGTAAGCAAACATTCTTAGAGGCTACATCTGACTACTGCTCCAGCTTCTGCAATGGTGGATATAGGGGAACATTTTATTTTGCACATGGCAACAGTTATGGCATAAGATAGGCAGAGAAAACTCTTTTTAATCCTCTCTTATGCAATTATATAGCTGCATAGGAATGGAAACAGTTGATTAAATGACTTATCTGACAGACAACAAGGGCACCTAGGCATGTAACAGGGAGTTTTGTAATTGGTGATGCTGAGTAAATGTTAGGTCATTTTAAGTACATTGAGTCAGATTTGAATCATCATCTTAGTAGTTCATTCAGCAATCAGCTGACCTCCTCTGCAGGTATGAAATACTGAAAGTCTATTGGCGACTGCTCAGAGATTTTAAACAGTGGTACTGCTGAGTATTTTCCACTTTCCTCTATTTTTGCTTTCATATTACAAGCTGCACTGCAAAGTTAAACACCGAAGATCAGTCAAGAAGGGTAATGAGAAATAGTGAAAATTTCCCGAGAACGGCATTCTTAAAGTGTTGTTGTGAGAGTGACAACTTTATAGCACCTAATGTCTGCAGGACAAGCAGATTTGTAAGTATCAAAGCAAACATTATCAGTGAACCACTTGGCATATTAATAAGGGAAAGGATAGGGGGAAACCCTGGATGTAATGTAATAAACCTGTTTATTACAACTCTGCAGCTTTTACCTGCTTAGAGTCTGGACTGGAAAGTGCTCCAGGTATTGCCCCTGATGGCCAGGACCGTGAATATTCAGAACAGATGAGTAGCAGCCCTTTATCCAGGCTGGATAAAGAGACTGACCTCAAGCTCTGACTGTGCAGGACTCTATAGTAGAGCTTACAAGTGTAAAAAAACCACCAAACCCTTGAAATTTCTGTCAATGAGTACCAGCATGGAGGGTTAATTCATAGGGGAAGGGTATGCTCAGAGATGAACTGTGTCCCACCATGACAACCTGACTGTCATTTTTCTGTATAAAGCACCTTCTGCTCTCCCTACCTTAGAGTGTCTCTAGAAATGCTCCCGGCTTTTTAAGATGCTCCTATTAACAAACATTGGATCGAGCTCAACCTGAGTTCATCTGCATTAAGGATTTAATCTGAGAGACAGTTATATCTCCCTTGCTTACTCTGCCTTTAGTATACTAACAAAAATGGTAGGATATAGTATTTGCTATGAGAATACTTGTTCACTGCTAATCTCTTCTTGTCCCTTTGGGCTCCTTTTAAGGAGGGATTGGCTATTCCTAACCAATACAGCTGGCAATACTGGCTAATTTCACCCAAATTTGTGAGAACTAGAAACCCATAAACAGTGTCCCATACTTAAAATGAAAACGTCAAATCTTGGTTTTCATACTGATTTTACAGAAGTCATTGAACATCAACATTTGCACTTACCTAATTTTGCAGTGAGTACAATTACTAACTTGCAGGTGTCAAGGTACTTTTTTCCTATTGGATTGCCATGAATACTCTTGTTCATCAACAACCAAGCTCATTCTTTCTGAATAAAAGGAAGGCTTGTACGTTGGTACTATGCAATCAATACTTATTCAAAAAATAAGATTCCTCATAGACCACAAAGTGAAAACTATGAAATACACTTCTCTCTGAAAACTTCTGGAACTGGCATATTACAGTATACAGAATCTGTCTCACTACCAAAAAGCATTCAATCATGCAAATGAAATGTACAGGCAAATGATATATATGGAATTAAATAGATGTTTAATAATCAAAAGAATAAAAAAGAATATTAATTTAATACCATGTGTATTACTGTGCCTCATACCTGGACAGAGTTAGCAAATTTGACAGAAACACAAAGGGGAAAAAATTGACCTGAACAATGGAATGAGATTAGACCGAGGCTTAGATTTCAACATCATAAGCTAAAAAAGCACAAGAGAAGGACCAAAAAAGGAAATCAAAATTCCAGTAATATAAGAGACAATCTGTTGCTAACACAGAAGCATGACATAAAGACAGCCATACAGCATCAAAATTGTCACACTTTACAAAAGTCTAAATATTTGAATTATGTTTCTCTGTATGGAAAGATGCAGAAAGAATTGGGAAATACTGTCAAAAAATACCTAAAGAAGATTTCAAAATCTGTACATCCACTGAGATTCAAAAGATATCCATTCCCTTTTGTGAATGATGAAGGGACTTAGGATCTCCTACTAAATGGAGTGTATATTCACGTATAATTACGTTTTGGTCACACTGAAGTTAATGGCAAACCTCCCACTGACTCTGTAATCCTGAATTTCACCTATGATGTGGCATGTTGAGACATCTTTAGACCACAATTCATGTCTAACAATACCACTCACAAAAATAATCAATACACACTCAGATAAATTAGAAAATTTTCTCCCAGCTATACTGATACCATCCTAATGGAGGCTTCAAGGTTGTATTGGTGTAACAGGACAGATTTACCATATCGTACCTACATACTTAACTGACATGACACATGCCACACTCTAATCGAATGTGTCTGAACTGACATAAAGGCTGGGTTTCAGTTCTGATTTCCAATTTCTCACTGTAAAAGAAACAATTTAAATTTGAGTGTGATTTTTCCTCATCATCAATCAGATGTATACTTTTTTTCTTAAAGCAAGGTAGGGGCAGGAGGAGGAGAAGAAACATTAACAGTCCAGCAACACACACTGGCTTCCCCAAAATAGATGGATGAAGACAAGAAGAAAAACATTTTTGGTACAGAAACAGATTTGTGTTTAAAGCCTCTAAGGAATTATTAAAACTCTAATGAATGTTTTTAATTAACATTCACAGTGTCCTTTTAAGTGAAATCATTTAGGAGTTGCAGTGGAAACCTGTTAAACAAATTGCTAGTTGGGAAAAAAATCCAACTCTGCCTGTTAATAGCTCTTCTGTTTCAAATGGCTCCACGCAACCTGCTCGGCATATCTGGGAACTGACAGTGGAAGATTTAACCAGAATTTAGATATTTTTAAAGAGGATATGTGGGATAAATTTACCAGGTGCAACCTGGTGGCTGCAGTGCAGATATGACAGGCTACACTAGCAAATAGATGTCTCTCTGCACCCTGGACTAGTAAAGAGAATAGATACTTTAAATAGATAATATTCTTTAATAGATCAATATTCTATTGTTTTACAGATCCAGGTACGCTCAGTGGTCTGCTGGTAAAATATCCATACACAGATACAGTGTCATTTTTGCAGCTGGGACCAGTGCAGGGGAGCAGGATGCTGCAGCAGAATCTCTCCTTCAGCTCATCCCCAGCCTGTCCTCTGCTCCTCTAAAATCTCCCACAATTTGTCAAATTCTGCAGGACTAGCAAAGTGCTCATTGCTCCACAAAGTGAACCGCTTCTCACCCCCGGAAAGAAAAAAAAGTCACCTCTGGAGCAGGGCTGTGGTTATTACTAGTAGGGGGCTAAAACAAGGGTTTGGTTTCACAGTGTTGAGCTTGCTTTTTTTTCTGAAACCTTTTGCATAACTATAGCAACCATGCAGCATATTCATACTTCCAGCTACCTGTGACAAAGAGGGATGTCTCCTGTGTTAGAACACGGTTTGCCTTTGTTGCACACAGAACTGGTGCTATCCTACAGTATGTTTTGTATGTAATTTATAAACATTGCTTATAAATTAATAAAACTAAGGTCCTGGAAAACCTTCTTGTTTAAGTAGAGACACTTTTCATATCATATTAATCTTCTCTATTACAACTTTCAAACAGGTGCACACGCTTTGCTTATTTAAAAGCAATAGATTAAGACTGAGAATTAAAATGGACTTTCCATGACTAAAACTGACTATGGAAAGGATGTAGCAGAACACTGCCACCTCCAGTTACAGACCATGCACAGAATATACTGTCTATATTCTTCAGACACTTACTCAGAATAAATGAAAAACAGGCACAAACTCTGGCAACAGGCTCAGACTGACTGCCAGTGAAGAGGCACATACACATTTGAGCCTTTGATCACAGCTGACTTTTAAAAAAATAATAACAAAAATTGATACCACAGAAACAAATAACCCACCACTCCCCACACACTAGTAACAGCATGTTGCCATGTTAGCAAAATTCTTATGACTAGGGACTGTTCAATTAAGGACTCTAACTTCAATACTTTCCCCACTCGGCTTACATTCGGTATACGGAAAGGGAATCTGCCTTCCCATTTTCCATACATCCTTGCTATCTAGTTGTCTAGGATGAACTACTTCTTGAATACTTATAAAATTCTGGGGGATAGCCTATGACATGGGAAAATGCAAAGAGGGAGGGAACGTCCAGGCTGAATCATGAGGGTCTGTGACCCACAGAAAATAGAGGTGGTGGTTCAGACTGAAAGACTGCACTGATGTGGGGCGGGTTTTTTTGAAAAGAGAAGCATTATCCAAATAAATGTAAAACAAGGAGGGCAAAGTTGCAGCTGGTGAGATAAAGAGGATGACTATGGCTGCTGCTACCACTGTTTATATGGGTGGTGAAAAGAGAGGATATAACACCAGTGAAACATGTGGAGAAGTGTGAGAATTCATCTCTTGAGATCCAGGTGGCTAAAATCTCATAAAATTCCTGTGTCTAATATTTCATTAAGGCTAGAGCAGAGTTTCCAACTTTTATGTAGCCAAGGTTCGTTGCTGCCACGCTTTCCTTCTCCTTACCTCTCCTTTCCTTCTAACCTGCCTTGACCATACTCCTGACACCTTTGTCTCCTGCTTCAGCCACTAAGCCATGCTACATACAGCTCTGCTTTCCACATCGGGCTGATATTTTTTCCTCTGTCCCTTCCCCAGCCTTAGCCCTGAGACTGCTCCTTGTCTTTTCTTTGGCTGAAATTGCATTGGAGTTTGCTTGAAACACCTATTGCCTGTCAGATCAGCAATCACAACCGTGCAACAGTTGTTATTAGTATGGTCTCATGTTCTGGGTATGATTTGTTTGGAGACACAGTGAGAAATTGAATGAAGTTGAAAGAAAAACAAAAGCTATCAAGAGATGGAAAAAATGAATTATGAGTTAAGACCAAGAGAAAAGATAAATATGCATGGCATGGCTAAGTATGTCTATGGCTGGAGGAGAGGAAACACAGTTGTATCAATAAACAAAAAAGAAAGAGAGAAATTATCTAGGGCAAGACTTGGAAACAGTAACAATAATGGGAAGAAAAGAAGGAAGCATATTGGGATTAAATGACATATATTAGACAGGGGAATTGCTTTCCAAGTCTGAGTCTTACAATAATATTAACATTCTACTTTTAAAACAATTTGTGGAATATAATTAACCTTTTAAAAAATCTTTATCTTTAAAGATAAAGCCATTACCGTTTCACACCTAGATATGATTACATAATTTTAAAACCTATCACTGCCTGCATAAATGATAATGATTCTCAGAGAGGAGAACAAGTGAGAACAACCAATAAGCATTAGTATGGAACGTGTTTCCCTGTTTTTCTGGACAAATCTTGGGTGGTTTTCTCATTGAAAATAAGCATACTGTAAATGCAATTATAGTATGAGATGGGTAGAATTCTTTCAGCCAGAAGAAAAAAAATGCGAACAGATTTGGGGAAAGTATAAATATTCAGATAAAAATCTCCCCAAAGAAACAGCTTGACTTTTCTTTACAATTGAAGTACACTTTTTCAAATCATCCTGACTTAAAAAATGATAATAATTTAAAATAATCTAAATTATATATAAAATTATATACTCTGGACTACTCCATTACTTTTTGTGTTTTGTTTTGTTTTAGATTTGTCTTTAGGCCAATAAAATAATTATTTATACAGATCTACTTCCACAAAACCGGTGTCTAATATTCCAAGGGTACACCTCAGACCAGCTTGCTTTTCATGATGTATGGACAGTCAGTGTAGTCAGCACTTTTAAAATTATAGAATTAAAAACTGAGAGATCATAAGACCATCTAATTTGACCCACGGTGAATCACAGGCTCTTAAATTTCGCTAGTTTCCCTGGAATGTATCTGAAACTTGTGTTTGGCTAAGGCATATCTTCCAAACTACACTCAGCATTGATGGGAAGGCAAGAGGTGCAGAATCCAGTCCTTCTGATAATTTGTGCCAATGTTTAATCACTTCCACTGTTAAAAAAATGTGCCTGATTTCTCATTTGAATTTGTCTGGCGTCCAGCCATTGGCTCTTTTTATGCTTTTCTCCACCAGATTGAAGAGACCTTTAGTACCTAGTATATTTTCCCCATGAAGGTACCTGTACATTGTAATCAAGTCACCTCTCAATCTTCTTTTTGATAAACTAGACAGATTGAGCTCCCACAGTAAGGCATTTTCTCCAGCCCTCAAATCATTTTTGTGGCTCCTTCCTGAACTCTCTCCCATTTTTCACCGTCCTTTTAAAGAAGTGGACACTAGCACTGATGAAATATTCCAGTAGCTGTCTCACCAGTTCCTTATGCTCTTCCCTGTATTTATTCATCCTCTGAAGAAAGGCAGAGCTAGTCAGAAGGCACCATCTGGTGAGGAAGTCTGACTGGTAGGGGGCAGATTTAAATACTTAAAGAGTAGCAGAGGGGAGGGTGGAATGGGCAAAGGACATTTAAAGACTGACTTGCTAGACTATGATCATTTTTAGTTTCCCCAGGAGGTTAGTGAATTCTTCTCCCTTGGACTCCTATTGCCTGTGTTTAGAAAGGTGAATAGCAGCAGACTATAAAATACGGAAAATGAAAATTTCATTGGGATTACACATGGATGAGGAGAATCAGCATCTGCCTGCTGGAAAACACAGGACTAACGGGGGCAAGGCAAGCGGGGAATAAAAAAGAAGAGAAATGCCATGACAGTCAAATATGAACAGAAAAAATCCACAACAGTCAAAAGACTACAAAAAGAAAGGGGATTTCATGACCCTAACTGATGTTCGTAACCTATATTAAAAAAGCACTGAATTACTGAAGTCTCAGGATGCAGGTCCAGTATTCAAGCCAATGCCCGCACTGCAGAGCTAACACCTGAGAGAGGAGACTGATGATTTTGCCCCACTCTGGCACCGCAAATTGTATTTCTTAGTGAAAGATCCTTTTTAGAAGCTTATAAAGATGTTGAGTAAAGGGCAGGATGTAGAACCTGGGAACTGTTTACTTATGCACCCGGCTGATCATAACTGCTGGGGTAGCTCATGAGAAAAAGACTGCCAGACAAGCATAAAGCTTGTTGCTGAGATCAGAGGTGACAGTCTGAGTTGCAGATATAAAAGGCATGCAAGTCCAAGAGAGCTTTCGAATGACTGTTTCAGAAGCTGGGGAAGCCAAAAGCACTCTCTTCCCCGCTTCTGCAAGGACTAAAGCATTTGTCTCTGGCTCTGCATTCAGCCATGCTTATTCATTCCTTTATGATCTTTAGATTGGATTTCTACAATGCACGGTGACTGAGGAATAATCTTGAAAAGTGCATGGCAGCCTCAGTTGGTACAGCAGGAGGCTACTTACTACTGTGAAGGTATTAGTCCAGGAAGAAAATATACTGCATGAGCTCTTCACTGTAAGTGCTGACCCTGTATTCACAGTAGCACAAGCATTGTTTTGCCTTTTTTTCTTTTTTAAAACATCCAAGTAATCAATAAGAATTCATTATAAAGGACACTCAGTACTTAAAAACATGTAATTTTGAACACTTTTTGTAAACTTATGCTTCATATAATTTCTCACACTTCCAAGAAAGGAGCGTGTAAAGTACTGTTGTTGGGTTTTGACCATCTGACTTTTTTTTTAGAAACATTCAGAAGCACATACGGACTACAGTTGATCCATTCTGAAAAATCAAAGCTTTTCTTTTTTGTTTAAGCCCTTTACTAAAGCTCCCACAGCCCCTGCTAATATCCACATAAACTTTCTCATTCCATACCAATGTTGCCTGAATTCCAATAAATTAGGCCACACAAAGAACATCAACAGCAAAAATTACACTTTAACTGAGTAGACAGTCAGTGTTTCTAGGAATTCAACAGTCTGCTATGCCTAACCTATTGGTGTCACCAAGGGAATACAAACAAAGGAAGACTAACATGGAATTATCTTAAAGGCTTCTTAATAACTGAAACACAGACAAGATATGGTGTGGGATGCAGGAGAAGGAACCTTTCCAGATATCCTTCCCTTGTTTTGCAAACAGCCATTGCAGGGCATTTTCTTCTTTCCTTTAAATGGCAGTTAACCCCTTGAGCCCAACACTAGCAAATACTTGTCATGCAAGTCCAGTTCACTCCAGGTTTTCTCTCCCATGAGAGACGGTAAAAAAAGCCCTATGTTCTGATGCTTCCAAGTCACTTTTACACTGTGTAAATGTGCCAGGATGCACAATTTGAGAGTAGAACACAGAATGGCTATAAGTATTAAGAAGGTCTTTACTTTCAGGTGTTACTTTTCCAAAATAGAATAGTGACACCAACAGAGGGTTCCTCATCTCAGGAAATAACAAGGAAAATACATTTAATGGTTACATTATTGTAACAAAATTAAATGTAAAGGAAATGCTTTTCAAGCATTCATGAACATGATAAAATTAATTCTCCTTTTGAGAACTGCATTTTCTTACATTTACTTCTTTCTGAAGGTAAATTGTTAGGGAAGTCTAGAAAACTTCATGTAGATGGTCTTTTCTTACCCTAGCATGAAGAAGAAAAGAACATTTTTTTTCCAATTTATTTATTCTAAATTGTGTTGTATCCAGATAGATGCAGCATTCTCATATTGGAATAATGCCTTGTACTTGTTTTACTATTTGATGGTTTGATTTGTCATTTCCCAGAAATATAATCATCCACCTTTTTCCTGGGCAAATTATTCCACCGTAAAATGGAATTATTAACTCCTCAAAAATCTTCTGTTCAAACATCAGACTTGCCTCACTAAAGATAAGCGTCTTTAATATATTTGAAATAGTGACACTTTGTATTTAATTTCCAGCTACTATAGGAGTTCAGTAAATTACCTTCCCATTAGTGTTTTTGATAGATGTATACTGTGCATTCATGTAGATCTTCATATTCTCCGATATGAATGTTTATTTCAAAACGTGGTTTTTAGCAGCAGGAATGTGACATTGCACACACAGAATCAGAACAGGAGTGCAGAAAAAACTAGGTACTATTCCTATTATTACCCCATCTGCTTTTTGACCTTAGCTAAATTACACTGAACTTGTGCTACCTCAATTTCCCTAGTTTAAAATTGAGATCAAGATACTTCACTCCCTGTGTAATGAAGCTAAGTATTTCTTTATATAAAAATGGGAGATCCTTTAGCAAAAACGATTCAATGCAAATAATCTAATGCAATGCTATGGTTGAGAATCTGAACAGAGAGCTATCAAAAAATGCAAAGGCAAACTCCCACAGCAATTAAAAAGTAGGTCATATTGAATGTATGTGTTAATGCATTGAAGGAACATATACTTGCTCAGTAAAAATTGCAGTGGCTTTAAATACTCAGACATATGTGAGTTCAAATTCAATGCACTGTTATAGCCTGAAAGTTGTATTTTCATTTAATAAGACTTTATAACAGATAATTCATTGTTTGCATTTTATCCAATCACTTCTGATACTCTGCTCTATTGATCAATATGGTTTCTTTTCTTTTATCTTGACATTGTAGCAGCGTATATGTAGAACTGCAATGACATTGCTTCATTTGACATTGTAATATTCCCTGTACAGCTGCATTTACATCATTTTCAGCCCTTTAGAATGACAATAACTCCCATGAAATCAAATGATGAGCTATTATTATCACAGAAACATCATGAAAAATAAGTAGTTTGAAAGCTGGATAGCAATATATTAGCTATCCAAGCACTTCAAAACACAGATTTTTCTTTTTTTAATATAGTAGACTCTAACTAAGTTTCTCTTCTCATTCATTCTCCTATTTGCACTGCTAAAAACGTGTCTTGGAAAAGATCCATTCTTCAGTAACCGTTAAATGAACATAAGGACAATCATATCACAGGTCCATCTACTTAAATTGTCAACAGCAGATATTTAGACAGAATGATGAGAAACAGGGCATGAATGCTTCCCATGGAAAATACTCAGGAATCATCATTTAGGAACATCTTGAGATAAAAGTTGTGCCAGCACTACTACATTTAATAGCTTTCTCACTAATTCTCTAATATCTTTTGAACCAATTTTCATAATATTTTGGTAATGAGCTCTGCCCTAAGAAGAAATATGTTTCCTGTTGTATATTAAAATGCAAAATCTCATTTTCTGGAATAGAAATCTGCGACTAAGAAGTGATAGGTATCTAAATAGAGATGTTTATTCTAATAAACTGGACTTATCTCTCAACTCCAGGAAAGATGTATGCCTATACGGAAAAACTTAGCCAAACTGTATTAATATATTAACTTAGTTTCTGCTATGAGTGATCTTGTATGTAATCCTAAGAAAGGCATTTAGAATGCACATAATGGGCCTGAGTTACTTAAAACTGAATTTTCTTGAAAAAGGGGAGATTTAAATTAAAAACTGTCTCAAAGACACAACACTAGCACAGTACTTTTTTATGATGTGCCTCTGTGGATTCAGTACCTTTTCTGCTGAATGGTTACTCCAAATGAAGCATGTGGCTTAGAACTGATATCAAACCCAATGATGTTATGTGCAATCCACATCTGACAAATTTAAACACAATTTTCATAAAAGTCTGTTTATTCATCATAAAGGCCAAAACCACTTTTTTATTTGTGAGGGTTTTTTTCCAGTGGAGTTGCCATTATCTTTCATCTTGTACAATAAAAAAGCAGAATCAAAAAAACTACAATAGCTACTTCTGATGTGGGGATTATGTTTTATATGTACAAATCATTTCCTAAGGGAAATCTCTAATGTGTAGGTGAATAATAGTTGCCTTTAACTTTCTGGCCACATAGATATGATTTGGGGATTAGAGACTGGTTGGTTGTTGAGATCCCCAATCTCTGCTTGGATAACTGAGGCAATCAGCAGCAAAGCTGAAGACTCCTGAATTTTGCTTCAACAATGCAGTAGTACTTCTCTCTAAGCAAAGCAAATCCTCTGCCTATAACAAAAGTAATACCCCAAAGGGGGTTCTAGTAGGGACTTAATCATGAGCTATCCAGCAGCAGTACAACATCCACAGTGTCTAAATATTTAGGTTATCCTCTCTGAGGTAACTAGTAGTCACAAAACCTCCCACACTCTCTCTCCTCTACAGAGCAGGAACTATTCTACTGCTGCGGTCGCTAATGTTTTTGAAAACTAACAGTTCACTGGGGGCTGGGGTCTAGTTACTTTTGAATCAAAGCACATCGCAGGTGCTGCGTGAGGATGTGAAATACTGGTTACATCCAGATTCCCTACAACTCAAACAAACTGCTGCACCACTCAGTCTAGCTACCCTCTTTCTAACACTGCACATAAAGTTCCCGTGTCTTCTGCAGCCCTTTCCCCAGGGACCATCTGATCGGCCCATAGATATCTAGCAGCTATTGCATAATCTTACTTTTAATTTAATCTTTTCAATCAAAATCAGGACACCGGCAATCAAGAAATCCACTCACATATCTGTTTCAGAGACATGATCTTCTGTGGGTGTACTGACCAGGCTCCTAGTACCCTGGTTCCAGCAGAAATTTTCCCAACATGAACACACAACTGTGTTTTGTTATCTTCACTGAAGATGTTTTTGAAGGCTGATTACAGAGCATTTTGGAGAAAGAAAATGTTCCTTCATAATTTTGCATTGGAAAACTGCTGGTTAAGAGTTGAAAAAAAAAAGTGCTCCCTTTTACAAATTAAAACATTCAGATCAAAGGATTAATGTGAAAAAATGAGGTATAAACTTTCAGTAACAAGAAACTACCGCTACAAAGTGGTCATTTCTATTGGTCTAGAGGTGGTCTCAGACATCTTTCCTAAGAAATTATGTGTGGCTGTTCTTGTCATAATGTGAAGTTATAAAACTGGCATTTAACTGGAACTTTATGGAATCATACTTATGTATTCTGGACCTTTTAAAACTATATTAAAAATCTGATAGAGATGTTGTTCTGTGCTAGTTATATCTTTATGATTTTAGGGGTTTCTGGGTTTGGTTTTTTTTTTTAAAGCTTTGAATCCCTCATAGTGTTCACAACAAATTCAGCTTGATTTTAACCTTCTGCAGTGACTACTGCAAAGCTTCTTAACTTTTACACTATAATGCAGTCAATGTATTTATAGTTCTTGAAAATGTCACATGGCAATGTTATGCCAGGGACAGCACATCTCAGAGACTCCTTAAGATGTCTGCACTGTTGGATTCTATTTGTAGAGGCATTTTTGTCAGCAGCAATGAAGAAAGAGCTGCTGCTGCAGCTCTTTCAATAACATTCAAGCTTACAGTTGACCCAAGGGGCTCACATTATGACATCCATATTTAATTTAACAATAAATCATATTTTCATGGACTACAGTATTGCATTATAACCTCACTGTTTTATGTGCATGGGAATGCAGCAAAAGCAGGCTAGTACGTATCTACAACACAGGCTAAATGGTTAGTTCATAAGAGCATGGTCAAAGTGTACAGTGACGACAATATATAGAAGGTTTTATAACAACTCTTAGAAGTCTCGGGGGGAAAAGGACAAAAAAAGCTGTCCAGAAGGGACCGCATTTAATGTAAGGTGCATTTTTTTTCAGTCCTCTTAACTGCACCACCTTGCTCACTATCAGTTTTAGTTCTGCTCTGCACTTCCCATTGCAGTCAGCATTCTCTGTATCTCATTTTGTCTTCTGCTTCATTCAAGCATATTTAAGGAGAAAATTAACACCATCTGAATCTTAAGCTTTACCCATCCCTTTCTCCTCACAATAATTTCTCCTATTTGCCCTGCATCTTTTATTGTTGACCTTCTAGCTGACTCCAAATTAAATGTTTGTATGTTTTCTATTTATTTGCAAATCTAGTCCTGCTTGTTCATATTTATTCTTGCTCATCTCCCCCTTATTTGCCTCTGCCCATATCACATCACATCATCCTCAACTTCTTTACTTTCTATTCCTACTAACTTCCACTCTTTTTCCAGTGCCTACTTCTTGCAGCCCTCTGCAACCTAAAATTCACGTAATTCATTCTTTCCTCCCCATCAGCATTATTAATAATCTTCTACCAGCCAGATTACGGAATAACTTCATTGCTGCTCTTCATCAGCTGCCTCTGGCAATAGTTTACCCACTATTTGCACTGCTGTCCTCCATAGACTTCTGAAACCCTATTATCTCTTTTAGAAGGTTCCACTTTTCAAAACTAAGTAGTTTCAATTACCTTTTTATTGGCAGCCTTGATCTTTGGTCTAGATGTCATCCTTAACATACATTACATAAAATTAAGGAAGAGCAACCGTAGTAAAAAGCATTTCACTACTCTGATCCATGTTCTCTTTTTACCTCTCGTCCAGCCTTCTGTTCGTCATCTCTTCATGCATTGTATCTAAATTAGATTTTCAGTTCCTTGGGGTAAGAAGACATCATTTTCATTTATCTGTAAAGCACCATGCACGCTTATGGCTCTGTAGAGATGCTAAATATGTATATCTACATTTATTAAAATATTGATGGTTTTATCTATTCATACAGTGCAGAGGCAACATGGCAGCAGTTGTATCCATTTAAAAACTATTTTCCATCTATAATAGCTATAATGTGATATATTTATAGTAGCTGCATGCTGTTCACACTATTTCCTAGTTCATACTTACATTGCTCTTTCTGGTCGTATTAACTAACACTGCCCAAAAAAATAAAAACCTCAATTTTCTCTGACAGCATCAAAATCTTTTTCTAAAAATAAAGCATAGGGGTAACATACAGTGGTTTTATTACTCATCCATACTGTGTGATCACAGCCTTAGTGGGTGAACGTTGCTGTACCAGCTCAAGACTCCTCCTGCCCTCCAAAATCTTGTAATTTACATAGTCCTGATGACAGTAAAAATTTTAGGAATTTTGGACACCAGCATTTTTGCTACCTAGCTTTAGAGGCATTGAAGTATCTGATTTTCAGAGTACTAGAGCATAGCACTTTTTAAAACACAAGGTCTTGAAAAGGGAAGTTCCTTATTATTTTGAAAATTTTGGCTGACAAAATTAACATAATTAGTGCAAGCATATATTCTAAAAGCTAGGAGGGTTTTTAATGCAAAAAGATAAAATGAGGATACTATCAATCCAGTTATAACATATTAAAATATTTCTATTAACAAGTGCAGTAACAGGCCGTAGATATACTACCCTTTGTAGTCAAGCATATTTATTTCTTGGTTAGACAAAAAAGTAAGTAGGCATGCCCAAAACCCACAGCAAAATCCACACAGGCCCCTGTCATGACCCAGAGCTCATTGCATGAATGAGCCTGTACTAATCATTTCAAAAGTTAGCTCAAAAGATAAGGAATTATTGTAGAGTAGGCACCGTATGCAGAGCAATTAAACTGTTCTGCTTCACATAACACTTAATAAATGGTTAAGCATTTAAGCGTTGAATAAAGTGAACATCTTTGAATATCCTGCTTTGCAGGATATCTGAGCTTAAAACTTGAAATGGGTTGCTCATTCGTGGGTCAGTACATAGGGAGTGGTCTTAACAAACTGTTTACTCAGAGTAGCAGGAGAGAAGTTACATGGGGATAATGTTACTGGCATTTCTACATAAAGTGCCTTACAGGTGATGGATTTAATATTTATATTATCTTTGCATACAGAGACCTGTTTCAACCAGTGTTTCACCATGCTTTTTACTGGATAAAATGATAAACATCAATCCAGCTTAATGTCAAACAACATATATAACTAAACCTGTGTAAGGCTGCACTGATTACAGTCAGAACACACACATTTAAAAGCTTTGTTGGAATGAACAAATGGCAATTTCATTTTACCCAACTTTTGATGTCTCCCATATAGGCATCTACTTCAGAGCTAGTCCCCTTCATTTCCTTACTATGCATGAAGAGAACTGTGTCAATGAATGCACTAAGGTATGATTCATCAGACCTACTCTAAATGTTTACTTCGGGATAAGCCATTGTACATTCTAAAATGACTAGATTTGGTAAATGAATCCCATTTCATTAAACAGTGAGAATTGAATGTTTATTCTTTTCTTTACCTCTTCAGAGAAAGTCAATTCCAGATATCCTGCCTACAGCCTTATAAGTAAACAAAATAGGGTCAATGGCCTGACTCAAACATCATCCCTCAATAGTCCGCGGACCCTAATTTTTACTCCTTGACACAACTGCTGTCCGATGCCAGCTATTACTCTCCAGACATGGCTTGGGGCCAGATATGGCACAGCACAGGAAATGCTCTCCAAAGGCAGCTAGAAGATGGTCTGCCTGCTTCAGATAGAAGCAGGCCCTACCTGTTGGTTTCAGTGCCAGAAAATGGTCCTTTGCATCTTCTACTTGAACAAAAAAAGTTAATTGGCATGAATGACAAGTCTAAATTGCAACTGTAAATGAAAAGGAAGTAGATGGAAAGGTAGCTTTTAAATGAACATTTTAATGACAGTAAGGATAAAATAAAGAATATAAACACAGCAAAAGCAAAAAAGAAGCACGAAGATGGAAGAATGGCTACAAAAAATATTAAACTATGATATGACATTCATGATTGTGATAACTTTGGACGAATATAACAGGGAGACTAGCTATTATCTAAGTGAACTGGCATTTTAACATACGGTTCTCTTGATACATAATGAGAAGATCTACTCCCTGTAAATTACCTCAGAGAATACTACCAACAGAAGAAAGGTAGGGAACAAATTTCCGGAAGATTGGAAATTGGACCAACTTTGTTTCTATCAAAACTAATGGTAAAGCATCTTCGGAAAAAATGAGCTTCACTAGTGCTGAACACTTTTGGCCATCCTGACATAAAGGCAGAAGCTAAGCTATAACGACTTAATGGCCCTGTACAGGAATGAATTATTACATGGATTCATTGTGTATGGGAGGTCGTGTTCTGTAAGGATATTATGAGATGTAATGGTCAGGTTTTCAGGTGCACTCAACTCTACATCCTTCACAATGAGAAGTATGAACGATGAGCACTTTTGAAGATCAATGTTGTTGCTTTGCTCAGCGAAGAACTATGGCCCTACAAAACTGAGTTTAGAAATAATGTATGTATGGAACACCTTTTCATCTATTTCCACCCCATGATGGGGGGAGTTGGATTAAAACTACTTGCTTTCCTTTCAGCTATTTTTTTTTCTAATCACATTATTTTACTCCAATTTACATGAGTTTTAGCTTCAAGAATCATTGCTGAATGCAAATAAGCACAAAGTAAAATTATATTAAGTTTGCACAATTAATCTTTCATCATTTTAAATGGTACCTTTTAAAATTTCCTGTAAAATCAGCCTGAAATACTCCCATCGTTGACTGTCATCAAGTAGAGCAGGGTCACTTCGGGAAAGCCCATTGTCAGTGATGTAAATTATAGGGTTATTGTATGTATCCTAGAACAAGAGAGCAGAAGTTTTATTCAGAACAGATGTAAGAAAGCCCATAAAATCAGACGCATTACCCTCTATCTTTTCTAAGCTACAAACTAAAACTAGTTTTCATCAAATTGCACTGACCCTATTAACTTAATTTTCCATGAGCTGACCTTTTATGACTAACAATAGAAAAGCAAAACTGTGCAAATATCCATGAAGACAGTGAAATGACTTATTTTAATGAGAAGACTAAAATATCTTTCCTGTATTAGCATCTGCTTATTGTCACTGCTCCTTAACCCCTTGGTACTGGCAGTCACCACACGTCCCATTGCCAGGAGTAGATGCATGCCAGGAAAGCCTTACTGCTGGCATCAGAAAGACCATTTCTGGAGTTCAAAAGATGATATAACACTGGTGTGTCATTTCAAACTGTAAAATAGCTATCAAGTGCAAAGGCAACAGGAAAATACTAAGGCTTCTACTCTTTATAGCCAGCATGCAAAAATTAAATTAAGAATCCCAAGGTGACTTGTTTATTTATATCTTGTACAATGTCTTATGCCATCCAGATGGGCCCCTCAAAAAAAACCCAAATCGCCAGTATTATTCACTGGATTCTCAGATCCCCTCATTGGCCAGTTAACAGTGGTAAAATGGTCCTGTGAGCCTGAGGTCATTCCTTGATATAACACAGGAGCCAATGCAAATCCCTTGGTACTACAGCCAGGCATAAACTCCCAGTTGCAATAAGCCAAGAAGGATCCATTATTTGCTCAGCTTCACAGCCCATTGAAACACTTAGCCTCTTGTCTGCATTTTCTTGGTCTTAAGCTTAACAGTTCAGGGCAAAGAAGTCAGCAATACTCATGATCATAATTTTTTCCTCTTTAGTGAATTCCAGAAGCCTTGATGATAAGTAACGCTGCTTTGAATGCAGGGTTACTGCAGAAATCCATTATTATTTGCAGAAATCCAGGACTTCATGATGGCTGGATATTCACTATCAGTAAACACTGTCCTGACAAACCCATCTAAGGTAAAGGACAGGTACCCTTTAGTTGCTTTTTGATCTGCTACAGAATTTGTAGAGGTTCTACCAGTCTGAGTTCAGAGCTATAGACACAAATCAACATTGTTTTCTCCAAGTATCTTATCGCAACAGTGTCAGGCTTTAGCATGAGCTTTTATCACATTATAAGCTGCCTTGTAAGCTCTGGTACCAATGCTGGGGCTATACCTTTTTCACAACCACCTATAGCAACAACGTAAGGCTCGTTAATAGTGATCACTCAGTCTCCAAATGTTCTGAAGTAATACTTTGCATGAATATCAAAGGTCTTAATGATCTTTTCAGATCTCCAGCCACCTTCATCTCCTAAGGACTGAGGAAAGCCAAAGTGATACAGTAAGCAGGATGTCATTTTCCATGTTATTAATGATTTTGCTGTAATAATTGACTCCTGAAAATATTAAAAGAAACAAAAAAGGGTTAACTTAATAACTTTATTACATTTTAACACATGAAGAAACCTCACTGCACATTTTCTCTGTTAAGAGATGCAAATATTTCCTCTCAACTGCATGCTGACTACTGTTACATGACCCCAGAGTTGGCAAAAATGCTCAGCACACAAAATCTTCCAACCAGGCACATAAAATGAAATGAGGATGCAAATTTCAAAATAGATCGGTGGACAGCAACTCCCCAGGAGAAACATAATTCTGATGGGTGCTGGTCACATGAAAATATAATCCTTTCATTTAAATGCCTAAATGGCAGCCTGGCTGCATGTACAAGACAAAAGCGTGTTGAAAAAATCCTGACACGTGAGAGCCTGACAGGTAGATTTGTTCTAATGAAAGCATTTCTCTCCTTGAGAACTGTGTCTTTTAAAAAGTTTAGTGCCACACTCAGCAAGGTAACTAAGCTGATCTTTTATGATTTGAACTTGGTTAGCTGGGTGAGCTGTTTTCTCTAGACTGTTCTGTTTTCCATCACTGTCTGTGCCAGCATCAAAACAAAGAAGATACTGTCAATGCCTTCAATATTTTGCGATGGTGTGAATTCAATGGCTCCCTCATTAGCTGGGGCATCTTACCAGATCTATATGACATTTAAGGCTTTTCATCGGACTCTAATAGATTTTAGATGGAGTTTAGGGCACTGGTGTCTTTAGCCACCAACTTGAATGGCTTGGCAATAGTTTATGCAAGAAACCAGCTCTCTTCCTTTTACACTGCCACTGCTGCAGACTGCTCAGTCCCTCTAAGTGCAAGAAGGAATTAGCTCACCTCTCTAAAAGCTCATGACTTCCAACCTTTCTTGTCCCCCCTTGATAAGACAGAGATCAACTAATTTCCTGGATGTGTTGTTAAAGCTGGCCAGTACTGGGGATGTATTTCTAGAGGCTTAAAAGGAATTCACCTCCTGTTCAGATTTAGCAGTGGCTGACATGAATATGTTTCCTAAAGGACTATTTTTATGCTGCTGAGAGGTCACTGTAAGTTTAAATATCAGGATACCTTAAGCTCTTATATAGGCATTTTTAATTTTGCTTACATCCAAACACAACTACATTGCTTTTAAGCCTTCTGAAAACACTAGGTATTGCAAAACACATCATAAGCTCTGGTTCAAAGAGTATCAATTAGCTTGCTCTTTTACTTGAACTATCTGGTTTAGTGCGGTAATTGGAAAAGGCCAACAGTGGCCTTGAATTATTACTCGTTAAGCTAAGAGGCTCCAGCCAGGAATAGGTCTCCATCATGCTGGTGGAATGTAGAAATTGGTCAGCCTTTGCTTCAGAGACTTGGGCTTAAATATACCAAAGTGTTTAAGACCCTCAGAAACCTAAAATTCATAAAAATTTCGTGGGTCTTAGACCACCACAAATCCTAAAAAGACATAGGTGTTTATGAAACGTTTATCCCAAGGCCTTGCTGTATTAAAACCCAGAACTGAGAAAGGTCTAAAGAAGTTGAGAACATAGCAGAAAGGAGGAGGAAGACTAAGTTGCAAAGGTTAACAAAATGTATGCTTAGGAGGTTATGTATGGTTTAGATTATTATTCTTAACAGTTTCTGAACCAGAGATTTTGTTTAACCCAAAGCAGGAAACTTGTTCATTAGTAAATATGCCTGTACTATATTGAACTATAACTTCCCTGGTATTTTCAGGTTCAGCTTGCTGTGTATTGATATTTAAAAATGCCAACACAGAACCCCATACTACCTTCTTCTTAAAAGGACAGTATTAGACTTCAAATTATCCTAACTTCAGATGACTGATTGTAAGGATTTCTGTCGAATGGCTTTTTTAAGACAACATTTACTGCAGCAATCAATTATGAACCCCAGATTTAGATAGTGCTTTCTTGTAAACAAACAGGTGCATACACATCCTTTTGCACAGCAAGACTCAATAAGTTTGTTTACAAAGTAATTCACAATAAATCTCACAGATAGTTTGCTTTTCCTTCTGAATGCAGCACCAGAAAAACACATTAAATTCTGAGGACATACGTGCCTGTGCCTGAGAATGCACCCATGTAAAAAGGAAGGAATATATCAGAATTTTAAATTTTGAAAAGAAAATTCTTGCAATTTGCAAGAGCAATTAGGAGCAAATACAGGTTGTTTCTGTTACTTTTGAACAGGGACCTATTTGACTTCAGTGGGACTGCGTGTGTGTTAACTATTTGCTGGTGGGACTGCAAGGTTTACTACATAAGCTTAAACTGGGAAAAAAGAAATCCTTTGCTGGTACAGCATCCTGTTCTACCATATTGAGAGTAATGCTTGCCTAGAAGACACTAGCATTTCCCATTCTAATTTTCAGATTATAAATTACTTAGTACAATTTATAACATTTAAGTGCAACCAGCTATCATTCATTTTTTACATCTCAATGAAACACCAATATTGGAAAAGATTTATGGTTTGTGTTAGGAAATGAAGAGAAATAGAACTGCATCCCTGAAAAATGTAAATGTCAAGTCAAATTTCCAGATTGTCTCATACCTTCCAGAGTAGCCTGATTTAGTTTCTATGGCTGTATCTGTGGGTCAGCTAGAAGCAGAAATACAGAAGAAAAAGTTCTTCTGAGAAAGTGTATATATAAGGTTTTTGTGGAGACACCCCAAAATTTTGGGATTACAGACATTAAGGACCATTTTGTCCCTGGAAAGTAAAGAATTGTTCTTTTCTCCTTTCTGTCGTCTTCTCCCCCCATCCTGATTCCTTACCTTCATGCTGAAGTGAGGCATAACATCAAACTCTCCCAGACTCAATACCCCCACGTCTACTACTTCTGTCTCCCTCCACACTGACACCTAGTGTTTAGCAGCTAACTTGCTCTGCTCAGGGCACCTTCTAGGGTAAAAATAATTGTACGAAACTACTTTAAAAACAAACTTGGTGTAAGTTTTAACCTAAAACCTGACACGTCTTAGGAACAATACACCTACAACATTGCTGCTTTAAAAGACCCTACCCCCACCGAGTTAGAAACAAAATGGTTTTAAAGGTTTTCAAATGTCCTATGTCTTGGGTGTGAAATTGGTAGTGAATCAGTTGGTGTGAATGATTTTATTTGAAAGGACATTGCTCTAAGCTTTCTAATTCTTCACATGCTCTTTGTAAAAATGTTTATATAGAAGATGATGGCCTTTCCATGCTATGCAGTTACAATTGCTTCAACAGATCACTGCACAAGAAAGTGAACTCCTGCCTAATGAAAGCCGGCCTACTTGGAGTTCCTCCAATGCCCTTTCGCTAAATGTAAAGTTCATAATATTAATCAGGCAACTCCTTATACTGGGGATCAAGTGAACATCTTCTGAAATTACAGCTGAGTTTTGTCAAAATGTTAGCTTTCCTTACCAAGTGCATTCAGAATATCTGCTTGCTATCTCCCACTCTGACATCTAAATAACAAAGCCCGTTCAGTAGGCAGCTCTGTGGGGTTGTACAGTGCCTGCAGCCCCAGCTGAAGGAATATCAGTACAGGAAAGAAACCACAAGGACTCAGCCAAATTGAAATTCAACACGCCACAAACAGTGTTCCTAGGGAAGGGCAAGCTGTGCCAGTGAAAGTGGGCCGCATATTGTAAATTTTGGTGGCAAAGAAAAGGCTTCCATTCAAGCCTCTCCAGGATGTTGGCACAGTTTTTGCAGTCATGCTCTGCAGGGGAAAACGGCTGGTTGGTCTGTTTACAGCAGATTCACCAGCCCCCCCCTTTCTGAATTCTTGAAACAAAGGCTCCTCCACTCTCTGGTGAAAACCGTAATCTGCAGGATGCAGAGGACAGGCTGCTGCCTATTGAACAGCCAAACTCTACATGACCAAAATTCTGCAGAAAAATATTGCTTCTGCTGCTATCTTCATAGTACGTATCCTGGTATCCTAGATCAGGACAACCTGAAGAGCATTTTCTAAGAAATCCTTTCCCTTTGATGCCTTCCATCTTTGCAATCTTCAAACCAGTGGAAGAAAAGAATTGCCAAGGCAAACACTGCCCCAGAAGTACAAAGATATATGTCTTCTTGGTAGAACTGAGATTCAGAAGAGTAGGAGACAGAATTGAGATTCAGAGCTTCATTCAAATCTACTTTGCTTTTTTCTCCTCAGAACATTATCCTCCCAGCATATAAGAGACCTCAACCAACTACTTTGATTCTCCCATCCTTTCTGGTTCAGCTTCAGTTGCTTTTATTCTTCACAATTCTCTTTATTTCTTCTTTCTTCCATTTCCTACGTTCTGCAGGCAAAGCTGCCATTTCCTATCTTTTCCTAGTATGTCACTTTCATCTTTCCCCTAGTCCATACCAATGGAATTAAACAAATCAGAAGCGTAACAAATTTTATATCTGACTTCTAGCAATCTGACCAGCTTGTTTATGTGCTATATGCCTTTTCACTTTTACACTGTCTGCTGAGACTGTGAAAACTCTTCTCTTCAGAGCAGGGACTGTCTTTTGTTTGTCAGAGAACTAAGCACAGTTCCTAGCTGAGTCTGAAGAATCCTCTCTAATTCACTGAAGAAAATATCTGGGAAAAGTATGTCCCTCTTAGTGTAAAATAGTTGATGTGAAGTTCAGTACATCAGAGTGTACTGATAAACTATCTAAATGCATTTGCCAAATAAGATACTTGTCTATTGTAAGCCATCCAAAAATATCCTCATGGCTAGGATCCCTGTAAGTATAAACATTCTGATGAAGCAAAATGATTTAGAGTTACAATTAAAAAAACTGGAGTAAGCAAAAAGATACATAGGAAACATAATACTAATCCTATCCCAAAAGATTATGCTATCCAAGGGGATCTGGAATATTAATTAGTAAGTTGTTGCAAACCTATAAAAAATCATCCCATAATTACTCTGAAAAAAGTTGCAATTTCAAAGCTACACTGCAGAATAGCATACTGGATTAATTATGCCAGACTGCAGCAATAACCTTGAATTAAAGCTGCAACCTTCTATTTTTAAGAAACAATTGCCTTTCTGGTTGATGAAACCTGTCGTCCCATCAGGTAACAGACGTGACCAGGAAAGAGAAAAGCGATAATGAGTCAATCCAAGCTGTTTGATACATTTCAAATCTTCCTCCCACAGAGTGTAGCTGCCACAAGCTACATCACCAGTCTGGTTCCTGAAAACTCGATCTCCTCCCTGATGGGTGAATGTGTCCCAGACATTAGGGCCCTTTCCATCTGCATTCCAGCCTTCTGCTTGAAAAACAAAACTTGGTCGTTATACTTTTGACATCAAAAGACATATGTTGGATGTAAATATTTATCACAAAGTAGGCACAAAACCCTCAAAATCCTATGAGCAAAATGAGCAGTATTCCCTCCCCCCTCCTTATGTCATTTAAAGTAACTAGGAACTTTCAAGCATTAGTATATATTTGCATTAGGGTTTGCATTTATTCATATTTTTGCTTGCTGCTAATTATTTGAAAATCCTGTTTTTAAAAGCATTCAGAGTTCTGACACTCTTCATAATTCCTTAGCCAAAAATCAGATGTTTGCAACTCTTGAGATATTACAGGTTTTCACAAAGGCCATTTTCTAATGCAACTTCCATCCATAAATGTAAAAGATCAGTCCATATCAAAGAAAGCCTTTAGGGTATGAGAAATACATTCAACAAATAGGCACTTACAGCTTTCTGGATGTCCTTTGAAAATCCTGACAGTCTGTTAAAAAGAAAGGAATGCCATTATGAGCCATGGCCCTAGGCATATACAAGCTGAATTAATAACACAGCTCTGCAAAACTTCTGCTTTTTGCTTAGCCAAACGTTCACAGAAATGAATTTTGAATGCTTAAAATCCCTGCACCATCTTCTTCACTTTCATGGTTTTGGGAAATTTCTTTGCAATCCAAAATTGAGATAGACAGATTACCTCAAAAATATTCAAAGTTTAACTGTTGTTTGAGAGTACTAACATTACATAGTATTTAAACCAAATAAATGCACCTTTCTTCATGACAAGCTTCTTTGTCTTTCCAGAGCAATGCTGTAACTCAGGCAAACGTTTCATTTTTAATGTGGAGAGATTTGTAAACTTACACCCCTGCAAAGTGTGATTTTACCATAAAATTCCAAATAACCCCAAAACGGCCAACCTCATTTACCAGCAAGATGTTTCAGACCCCCAGTGAACACACTGTTCCAGGGTTACTCTTTAAAAACTAAAATGTCATTGTGTGTTAAAATCATGTATAAATTAAATATCAGTTGGGTTGTAAGATTAATAACTATATAATAGCTACATATCAATCCTCAATAAAAGTGTTTTAATAATCAATTAGTATCATAGAAATTAGAGATGGAGGAGAACTATTAGGAGGTCATTGAGTCCATCCCCTGCCAAGGCAAGATTGCTCCCTTAAGTATATTCAGTACTTAACACACATCTGTCTTATTAAATCTAAGTTTAATGCAAGGTTAAGCATATTGAAGATACTTAATTTAAAGCATTACTAAAATTTGTAATATCACTTCTGTAACCTAGCTTTTCAAAGATCATTGTCACATTTCACGTTCTTTACAGAATTTTATCGCAGCACACGAACACCGATACATCTACATTTGGTTGGTCAGTAAATTAAACTCTTATATGGGACAACCTTCAAAGTAGGTCAAATTTTAGATCCAGACAGTTTGAGTTTCTCTTAATCTCAGATTTTATCACAGACTTTGTGCTCTGTCTGTATACTCCTTGGAAAAATGCAGTACTAGAAGTTTTCTATATTCTGCTGCTGATTTCAAATATGCCTGCTGAAATAAATAGTCATTTTAGAGGAGTGCAGGCAATAACAAATAACAGTAATTCTTTGGTGGTACCTAGAATTTAGAAGCCTTTAAGAGCAGGCTTCCTGCACCATATCGATACGATATAGCTCCTTTTTCACTACAGTGGGAGCGAAGGGAAGTCAAAAGCTGCCACTAACGGGCAGCTAACACACCTTCATTTAAGAATCAGCAGCTAGAGCAGATGCTGAACGATTTCTTTTTTGTCTGCCTTCCTCCAGCAAAGGAGGTGGGAGGGAGGGGTAGAAGCATTTGATTTTCAGCAGAGCATGACAGTACTACTCCAGTGGTCATTAGCCACTATAAAGCCCTGACTGGGGCTGTGGCAAACAGACCCACTTTCAAGCATTCCTCATGCTGTTTGAAGAGCCTCTCTGTACAGTGCAGAGTATCCGAGCTAGCTAAATAAAGTGTAGGAAGCAATCTAGCCAAGGCAACAGAAAGCTCCGCATACACTGATGTATCCTGCTGAGCCACAATTAGTCTGCACAGAGCTCTGCTCTGCTTCAGTGAACTGAGCTTGCACCTCTAAGCTTGCTCAGAAACGTCCACGCTACACAGCACTTCACAGTGGAGACATACCCTGAGTTTTAGCGAACTTCAGGGCCAGGAAAGAATGGTGATGAGGAACTGATTTTACATTTCAAACACATAGGTGAGACTTAGCTACCAAATCACCACATAACACGTCATCAAATGATTAATATAAATTATCATGAAATGTGATGCATGTTCCCCATTCTCTGCAATTATTACAATGGAGTAAGATACAATGTTTTTCCTTTTAAGTGAAGCTAGTGAAGCACTAATATTACTGATCAGAGTATTTAAGTTTTCAAGTACCTTTCCAAGATAGCTTTTCTTCTAATTCAGTTGTGCTTTCACCTTTTGGAGTGAAATTTTCTTGGCCTGGTCTCTGCCCGAAAGGTGAAATATTGTTTGAATTAATGCAGTTCAACTATTTGGCATATGAAAGAAGTAAAGAAAACCACTTTTACCATTACGAGATTTTTTTGCAACTTTTCCCTCTCTCTCTCCAAAAAAAAAAAAAAAAAAAAAATCAAGCAGAGAGTTGAAATTTAGCATAGAAATGGCCCTCAGTAAGAAGAAGTGCTTTTGAGTGTTCTGGTGCAAATTGATTTTGATTTGACTGAGTCATGAACCTTTGAAATCTGCACTTTGAGCATGCAGAGTACAATTGGTATGATTTTTTAGCACTTTGAAATATACAGAGTGGAGAAGGTTGCCCTGTGCATAAATACATAGCTGACAGTAAAAAATAAAGTAGCCTGTCAGCCCTTGCCTCATCTACTGTGTATCTTGTGATATGTGCAGCAACTGAGTTTGGACTCTACAAGAACTATTGCTTCAATCATGCTGCCTCTAAGTCGGAAGCTGCACAGCTTCCAAAGCTTTCAGGAGGAGGAATTCCCTGTTGAGTTTCTTACTTCTGTGGGAAAAGGGTCATTTGAGTAGTGTCTAGACCACATTATGGATTTTTTTTTTTTTTAACATTTCTCCCACTCAGAAGCCTTAGGAAAGCTCATTAAAAATACATTAAGAGAACATTAAAGTTGCACATCTAGCCACTCAAAGGGCAGGAAATTATAATGTCATTCTATATGCACACACAATTCACATTTTAAAAATTAGTTAGCAGAGCTATGCGCATTGCAGGACTCGAGCTAGAATCTGGCCCAGAATATTGATTCCCCAGGAACAGTGAGCTGTTCAGTCTATTAGATGAAGCTAACTGAGCTCGTTAAAAGGTAGCAAGCATGGGCAAGTACTCTCACTTTCAGCAATAACCAAGAACTAAAGGCTACATCCTCAAAGACAATTTTAGATCTACAACTCCTATTTAGGTACTGAAATCAATGGGAGCTAAGTGCCTGTATGCTGCAGGGTATAATATGAGAAAATCAGACCTATATGTATTTTAAAGGTCTCTAAACACACATTTATGAAGGAATAAAGGTTGAGGGGGGTTATGGCTGTAGGTGTCCCTGTACCTTCTGGGTTTGCATTCCCTATTCTGCCACATATTTTCACATCATGCTGGGCAAATCACTTTATCAGCACCTCGATTCAGTTGGGAACATGAGACATGTCCCTGAGGGAGGGTCTCCACAAGTCCAACTGTTAACCTCTCAGTTCACTGTTTTTCATATTCTTTGGAGATTAATTCCTAACTGAGGACCCGCTGTGAGTACCAATGTCTGATGAGGTAGTTCTCCCATCCAGTTTTGGAATGGTCGATAGTAATATACTTAAATTAGCTCTAGAGAAAGGAAATACTCAAGAACTAGTGGGAAAATTACTTATTTCTGCTTTCCCCCCGCCGCCCCTCAATAGCTAGTAAAAGGTTTCTCCTCTATTTCCATCACCTAGCCTTATTTCTGCAATTTGAAACATCTTTTACCCTCTTCTTTCTGCTCAGGCCAGAAGTGTTTAAACAGAAGTGCTCCAGGGATTTGCATCAGATGTAGCATCTACGTAATGAGGCAAAGATCAAACACCCTCCTTCCTGGATCCAGACTTTTCGTTCACTTAAAACTTCCTTAACACTTTGGCAGCTAAAAATTGACACCTTCAATTTGATATGCCGCTGTAGCTGCACCCCAAGCAAATCCAACTGGAAAAGCAATATCCTCTGGCACCAGCTGCAGAGGACAGGCGAATACACAGCATTATGCGATGCTATGGAGATGCGGGCTTCATTTGCAGACAACGGTTTCTGGCTCGATCATTCTTCCACTTGTTACAAGCAGATACTGAAGACAAAAATAAACCCTGTGCAGCTTCACACACTGAAGGGCAAGCCATGCACTTTGCATATCTCAGGATTTAAAGCAGAGAGGTTCAGTCAGCTAACAGTGAAAGTGGAAAAGGCAGCAGTGGAAAAGCCTAGGGTGGTCATGGTAAAAGGGCTCCACCTAGTACAAAGCATTAGTACACAGAACAGATCCCTGTTCCCCTTCACTTCCCTCTCACCTCCCACCTCCCAGCCAAAGGACTTTGTGGACCCTCTACGCAACATAAATCCTTTAGCCACCAGGCAAAAAGTCATTTCCACCCTTTTCAGTAAGCTTCAAAACCGGCAGCACCTCTTCTTTTCTGGCATCAAATTTATATTTTTTCTCTCCCAGCACCAAAACAACTGGCCTGCAGTAGGTGAGAAAGGATGTTTTAGCCATTACATGTTTAGCAGTGGAAACCAATGAGTAGAGGAGGAAGATTTGTATGGGCGTACAGACAGAACAGCTATCTTTCTCCTTCTTTAAAATCCCATGCATGCTCTTTTTTTCTAGAGCAGCAATGACAACCTTATGGCATGTGTGCCAGAATCAGCATCTGCAAAACAGCCCTCAGGTCTCTTCCTCTACCTTCTGTCAGTGCTGTTACTGCTCGCCTGTCAGCAGGCTGAGAAGGGAGCAGCAGCAGGAGGATGAGTCAGGGTATGACTGTAACAAGTAGGATGGGCTGAAAGTAGTTTACTGTCCCTTCCCAGAAAACTGCAACACCTGGCACACTAGATGGCACTACTGCGATTTTTTTTTTTTTTTTTTTGACTTACAGGAGGTTTTTTCCCCATTTATTATAACACTATATTCACGTTACTTTTGCCAAGGTCCATATCTGCACTTTTTGGACTGCTAGGCAATAACGTATGATCACTACTATTTTTTCTTCTTGTTTACTTTTCTTGCACTTTTTTGATTTTGAAACCTTTCTGGGTGAGGACCTACTCCTGGAAAGCATTATACACATAAGTGATATTTTCTTTGATAACAAAAATAAGGCAAACCTTGACATATACAGAAAAAGCCACTAATACAGTTAATGCACATACTTTTGCCAGAAACACACACAATGATAAAGTCAACTTCTTAGGAAAAAAAAATCCTTTGTAGAGATGCAGAGACACTGATTTAATTCCAAAGTGCACATTGCAGAACCAGACAGTGCAGATGCAATGCAAAATAAATCAGGCTTTCACAGCAGGCATGCATTTCCTCAAGTGTCTTTCAAAGGAAAGGTAAAAGCCCTTGAATACAAAAGAACAAAGGGGGAAATGAGGCACAACATACCAACTTGTTCCCAAAACACATGCTGACGCATGGTCTAGGCAAACATACGTATCCTTTAAGTGTTTTATACAGATGACCAAAAATTGGTGCAATGAACTAGTTAATGTTCTCTGGTTGAAGCAGCCTCCTCAGGCTTTCATTTGCAAGAAGGTAAGCACTGGACAGTTAACAGTAAAACTCATCAGGGACACCTTAAATCATGATTAATAGGTATTAATGAACCAGAGTAATAATGCATATTTTTTACATCATTAAAAGTTATTGGTAGGTACCTTTGAAAATGTGATATTACATCTTTTCCCAGAAAATCATACAATTCAATTTCACAAGAGATATAATAAATATGTAACTCAATAATAGGGGGAGAGGGGCAGACAGGAGATAGTAGCAATAAAAACCCAATAAAAAGTTTTATAAAAATGCTTAACCATAAAAACAAGGCTAAAAAGTGTCACTGCTGATTCCCTAGCAGGAATCAACAGAGACAGAGATGGGTTTTAGGAGAGATTGAGTGGGAGGAAAATATTCCATAAGCAGTCTGGGGAAGAGTGAACAAAATTTGCCTCAGAGGTTAAGGCAGATTCACAGTAATGAGATAGCAGGCTATGTCAGATAAGTAGGCAGATACTGAAAGATGCAGAGCTTCAAAATTCAGAGAAGCTGAGTTTACAGCAGCTAATCTCAAACTCTTCTGGCAACCCAATTTCTAGATTTGTGACCCCACTTCTGGTTGTATTTCTGGATTCATGAACCCATTCCTTGTTGCAGTAGCGGGACTTGCAATTACACTTCCATTAGACCCACTGCATGTCATGGCCCTTAGGATGCACCCACCTTCTTACTCTGACAATTTTCCCTCCATCTAACAAATAACCTGACCCCAACCTGAATTCCAGTATTTCACGGTCCCATTGTTTTGTTCAACACATATAAGTACAAAACTATAAGAGATCTCAGTTCTACCTAGAGGTAATTTTTTTCCAGACTAGATTTAGGGTTTTTACATTTGCACTGGCACAGACTATACATAACTAAATGAGCTCAAGCCAAGTATTCCTAGGAAAAATCAAGCAGTTCTTGGATATCCAGATGTATTTGGATAAAGATATTTTTGGCAAATCAATAAAGACCAAGAGTAATTGGCCCTGATGCTAAGGGTTGGCAACCTAACTTTATAAAATGCTAGGTATTATATTAAGGTGAAGGATGAACAGGCTTTGGTGTTGGGCCCTTAAGTCATGTGGGATTAATTATTATCAGAAGAATTGTATCTTGTCAAAATGCGTTTTTCCTGACTGAATCGATGTTTCCTAATGACATATTATAAATATGTTTAATAGTATTTACAATGGCATTTAGAAATTAAACTTTGAAAGGGTTGTGAAAATTAATATTTCTTTCCTGAAATTTTACACTGTGCAGGAACAGAAGAAGGATATAGCTGCTTTGGAAGCAAGACTGTACATCTCTAAAACAGCCAAAGATAGAAGTTCACATATTCTGTGAGTTGTCTTTGAAATTGCTATTCATAAATTTAGCTTCCCTCCCTGGAAACATAATGGAACAGCTATTGAGAAAACAAATTTACTAAAACACTTTGAAGTCTGCCAGACAAACTTGATTTTTTAATAGTAATACAAAATTAATGAATAGAGAGCAGAAGCTATACTGTCACGTGTCTGAATTTTAGCAGCGTACTGTTTTCTTTAGGGTATTTTAGCACTGAGCTTATGGTGTTCTCAATTAAGCTACGGAGACAGCTTCCACCTTACACTGTGGCTGCAGCAGAGGACTCCTAACTTTGATCCTCTAAATTGAGCCTTAATTAGAAGCCTGTGCTGGATTGTTGATTAGCCTTTCTTCTCCCGTCTCCAATGTGTCAAAATTCTGTTCCCAAACCTAAATCAAATTGGAAATGAACTATCATGTTGACTGAAATGAAGGGTGATGACAAACAATGGAGGGTAATGATAAACAATAACTTTGAAGGGAGGCGTTTAGTGCAGTACACAAAGATTAGTATTACTTCTGATCTCATTTAATAGCTTCAATAATGAACTAGAAGAGGGAGTAAATGGTACATTAATGAAATCTGCAGATCTATTAAACTAGGAGGAGCTGAGCACACTGCTGAAAATGGAGAAATAATACAAGGGGTCATGGGAAGATTAGAAACACAGGCAGAATATTGCAATGAGATTCAGTTTAGAAAACAGAAGAATAATATTTGGGTAAAAAAATCAACAGATGGTAACAGGTAAAAATCTGGAGAGCTGTAATGCTGGAAGATATTTAAAATCGAGAACATTAGGAAAACTAGGCAAGAATCTGTAGCTGAGCAGCAGAGACAAACTGAAAATTGGGCAAAACTATTAAAGAATAACCAAAGAAGTAGTGACTCATCTTAAAGCAGCTCTACAACCATCAGCTCTCTTCTGCATTTAGTCTGGGCACTAGAAAAACAGACTATCTGTCAGATGGTTAGAGATTTTGCAGCTATGGAATTTTTTCCTGGAAGAAAACTTAAAAGTAAGCCATCCATTTAACAACAGAGTGTTGTCCTTCATGAAGTGAATGACATAACAGTGAGCCACTGGCTAAAAGACTGTAAAAGAGCATGAGACTGAAGAAATAAAATATTCTCCCACTGCTTCTGGTAATTGCATCATGCAGCTTGAATTTTTTGATATTGCTGAGGAAACTGCCGATGCAATGCCAGCTGCTATGATCTTTCCAACACCAGATATATGTGCACAATATCTTGGAGAGCTAAGGCCAGTTGTGAGCAAGTTAATTCCAGTTGAGGAGATCACACAAACTAATCTTGCTGGGAATAACTATACACAAGCTATAGCAGAGCACCAAACTAATGTTACATCACTCCCTGTACCAAAGACAGTTTCAGCAACTCTGCGCAGCACAGCATTAGGATGTATAGTACATATGTAAAGTGATATTCCATATTGGTCATCAGTCTTCAAAAGTCCTTGGTAGCTCTTGGCTGTTGAAGGCATCGTCCTTTATTGCTGAGTGCCTCCATACAGTATTTTTAAGTGGGCTTGGCCGCTCAGGAGTTTGTCACTGTCACTACATTGTAACCCAACACTGAGTGTGCAGAGAGCAGGGCGTTGATCCACAGCTTTAAATTTGCACACTTCAGTAGAAAACCTGGCAAAAGCTCTTTCATGTAAAACCATGCTCTATTCATTTATATCTCGGCATGTCCTGCCGTTCCACGCTTCTGGGTTGTTCACCTTCTAAGTGAGCAAGCTTAAAAACAATGAGCTATCATGCAAAAATGTCAGGATAAAAAAAGGAGAATATATATATGAAAACCAACATAAAAAATACCAGAAGCATAGACAGACCCCCTGGTCCTTTGTGAATGCAACTTGTTTGCTGAGACAGTGCCCCTTCACTGTTGTTTCAGGGATTGCTGCCTACGTTTTCCAGAAACTGAGAGTTTCAAGACACTTGTAGAAACCACCTACAGGCAAACTTACTTGATATGATTTTGCCAGGAAAATATCTGCTGTACCTTATCAGATTGGCTGCAACTGGTTAGAATGACGTCTGAATGATTTTAAACTAAACTTGTTAACATTTTTAAAATAGAAGGCAAAGAAGTCTTACATGTGTGTGAAAGCAGTATAGTTTCCCTATTTATGTCATGAATCTGTAGGCTATTTCACTACACAGCTGAATTTTCAAAATCATGTACATATAATCTTTGCTGCACATACCAAGTTCTGCTTTAAAACCAGTATGCCCCATTTTTTTACAGTATGTACATTTTGATACCCCAGCACCTTATCCAAGGGTTACCTCACTCTGGAACATCATTTAAATGTCCCTATGAATACAAATCCAGAGGTCAAATTTGACTCTTTTGAAAATGTGGGCCAAATATCTGGTTGTTTTGATGCTTCTGAAACTTCTCCCTTGTTAACAGCTAAATTGTATTTACCCTTAGAAACCTGTCCATATCACTTGGGTTTTATACCTGGGAGATTATATATGTGATGTCTGTATTATTCTCTCACTCTAACACTCACACCTTACATGTTTCCCAGCACAGCACTGATTTTTTTTGCTTGCTTCTGACCCCACATGCCACCAACAAGAAGAAGCCAAAGCATGGCAGAGCTTGCGGAGACTGTAGCCCCTACCCCATGCACAAATCCACCCGTAGCCCCTGCTGCCATTGCATTCCCAGGAGGCAGAAGTGTGTGATCCCATCACATCACACAGTGGGTAAAAATGTTGCTGAGAAGTTTGAATGCTTACAGGGACGATGAAGCTTTGTCCTCACAGTCTATCAACCCTCCACTGATATCGGTGGAAATCACTAGCTAATGCCAACCAAATTTGACAGAAAACTAATATTTGTGAGAATACATGGCTGAATGAATGGATAGACTGATATTGGTGTTGCAACTGATGGAAAACTTGAAAAGTAGGTGCAACTGTAATATTAGGCGCCAAAGAATATACTCAGAGGAGACACATTACAGATGCCGATACTATGGGAAATGCTTCAAGCAAGATGCAGCAAACCACAAAAAAGCAAAAATCAAAACCCTCAGATAAATCTGTTTTTAAAACTGAATGATCATAGAAGCACTTTTTTTCTTTTTCAATTCTATGCAGGTTTTCTCAAAAAACCACTAATAACCTAGAAAAATTCTTAACACTTTTTACTTTTTTCCTTTTGAGGGTTTTTTATTATTTATTTTCACACATACATGGAGTAAACTAGGAAAGGATTCTGCTCAGACCAATTTTATACTGGGGATATATTGACTAAACCAAATGACTTCAACATTTATGATATGTACTAAGTCCTGTAAAGTCCCACATTTTGTTTTCAGAATTAACTAGAGATAGTGCGACTAGTTTTTATAGCACGGAAACTGTATCTTTCATTTTCTTTTCTTAGAGAAATGCTGTTTCTAATGTCACTGACTATGACTAATGACATTGACTATGACTTTAGCAAATATGCTTGAAAAGCTTCTTCCACCAGTCAGGATTAAGAAGTCCCATTATATTAGTGCATTTACATAAAATTCACTTCCCTGTATCAGCAATATGGAACTATCTACTATTAAGCAGCAGCACACTATGAGACAGTAGTTGATATTACTTTTCAAAAGATTTGTGCTACGCCATTATGCTGTAAATATTTTTTTCCTTTTGCAAGAAATATTATCCATTGTACTCTTCATTTTTATCCTGCAAAATATTAGTGAACACTACTGCTTGCACCTGGAAAGGGAGATAAGTAGTACAGCAGCACTTTAATTTGACAAAGTAATCCAAATACCTATTTGGAATTCAGTAAATACAGGTTATTTTTCAAACAACTTGTGCTTTATATATATTTTTTTGGTCTTCCAAACAGTATTACAGATGTGCAGTGATGTCTCAGGATTATGTTATTCTGGGAATACCACAAAACATGTACCTGACCCTGAAGCTAAACTAATAGAATCAAAAGAAAAAAATCAATACAACTGTTTAACATAGCTCTCTCTTGCTTGATTTAAACACATAAATAAAAAAAAAGATTAAAGGATACGGTAGGTATAATGGTGCAGCACTGACCTTTTTATCATCACAGAGGTTGTCTCCTTAACAGAGAAGTCACACAGATGAATACAGTATCTCATTCAATTTAAGCTCTTTAGATCTTTCCTCATGTTTTAGCTTGGCACAGAGAAAACTGAACAGTTGCACAGTGTAGATGAAATCATACACATTTTCCCCTCCTGATGAAATACTAAAGAATTTTATAAGAACACAACAAAAAAGTGGGGTTTACGGGTAAGCAAGTCTATTTTTGTATCCAACTCCTTTGTATGTATCTCTCTTAACTGCCCCTTTCAAACTAGGCTGGTGAATAGACCTAGTATTAAAGCTTTTGGCTGTTGAGTGATCAATATCCACCAGGAGGCAACAGCTAAAGATGCGAGGATGTGAAGGCTGGGTGAACATACATACTGAGCTCTCAGAAATGTTTCTGGTTCCTTACATTTCTGTGGAGAAAAATAGTGGGTGTTTATGTAATTAAAAGACTAGATCATGATCTATGACATAGATAGGGATGGAGGACACAAAGGCAACCTTTTATTTCCTAGCCTTTGAAAAGTAGATTTTGTAAATTATCATTATTTTAGCAGAATGCATATAACAGTTTATGAAATATATTTATGCTGGTGGTGCTGCTACCCACATCATTTTCCTCTCAGTCTGAGCCAAGGCAAGAAGTTGTAGCAATAGAAAGCCTTTACCTTTTATGTGGACTATTACTACAGCTTGTCATTGGTTTCAGTTATTTGTTTCCTTGATTGAGTAACTTTATGTTGAGTTCCAAGTTCTGCAGTGGAGTGTGCTCTACTGATTATAAATGACTTTTATACTCTGCTTCTGGCCTGCATTCCTGATCTTAGCATCTGGGTTTTTTTTAAAACAACCTTTGGCAGCAGTAGGAAAATGGCAGGGAAAGTTTTGTTTGGCCTCTGAACTCTAGCATGAGGCCTGCTCAATCTCTGCAGGAACAGCCCAATCCAGTTAAAGCAAAGAAGCTGAGAGGGGCTGAAGCATTCTCAGAGTGGACTGAATCTTTGGCAGACTACACAACCAAACTCTAACAAGTTCTCCAACCGAGCTTGTGCAAAGTGTGTTTCTTCCAAGGCTTATACTGGGTCCAAATACTAATGAATCTTAACAGATAGGGCAAGAGAGGTATGCTGACAAGCACGTGCCATTTCTGTCCCAATTTTGATTCGCCCCTTCCGTGTCTGGAGATGCTAAAGCTATCCTGCTTTCTTCCTGCAAAAATCTCACGTTTCAGACACCTCTGATCCATACCAGGACAGATTTGAGCCTGAAAAGAAAAAGGCAGTCAGACTCGTGGTCCAAAACAATGAGGAATAGATGCAACAGTTATTAGAGTGTTAGCTGAAGTATTTGCAAGAAAAAAGTCCAGTTCTTACTTTGCCTGAGTCAGGTTAGAACATGCATTTTTCACTAACCAGATGAGTGTCCTAAGCAGCACATATTGGCTATCCTGCACTGAACCTATAAATTCCTCTCCTTTTTTTGGCATTCTGGATATCTTATTGATAAAAAGTGTATCACAATACTGCATTTTGACAAAATATCTTGGTTCTAACATCTGTCAGTTTTCAACAGTAAAAAAAGAATTTAAAAAAGTCATAATAATCTCTGCTTTTTAAACCTCATCTTTTCATATTCACTGTTTTCTTTTTAAACATATTAGCGTGGAATTCCTCAGAGTGCAGTGGAAAAATGCAGATTCTATCACACTCCCGACAAGTAGAATACAAAAAGATTCCCATTTTGTACTCTATATGGACACAGCCTCTACGAACAAAATCAACACAAGCTTTCCATTAAAGTCATTGGAAGTTGGATCAGGTCTCAGCTTTCACCAAAATAAACCATTTAATCAACCTCCAACAAAATGTCTTTTTTCATATAACTGTAAGTGATATTTTAAAAGCTATTTTCTCAGTCTTCTTTCAACATGGCTGAACTTCCACTATGGCAATGGGATGTTAAATGGGTATTGCAAAAGGGATTGGGATTTTTTTCTTTCACTCTCCCTCTCCCAATCAAGATTAGCCAAATCCTTATTAACAAATGCTATATATAAGATTTCGAAGGGTTTTCTAAAAACTGCAGGTTTGTATTTCTCTTGCAGTTACAGCACAGTCTTGGATTGATGCCTAGAACAGACCCAAGATGTGTACCTCTCAGCATGCTCTGTCATGTGCTATTGGTTATAAAGCTTGCAATTGTTATACAGCTGGATTAGTGCCTTAAGCATACCTTTGCCATTCAAGGAGAAGGTTTAAACAAAACAAAACCTGTGTTCTCCTAGGAAAGTTCTGTGAGAATGTCAGCATGACAAAGCAAGCTGGGAATACTTTCTTAAGAGAAGATCTTGTGATTAGTATAACTTTTGTTTCTGGCAATATCTGGTTATTTGCATGGAATACTTTACAGCCATTAGTTTCTGTAGGCATTGGTTTATTCTCTCCCCTATTTAAAAAAAAAAGGTGATATTAATTTTTTGAACTTTAAGGGTTTTTTTCCCTTGAACGTGCTGAGTTTTCAAATGAGAAGAGTTCACAGTTGGAACAATGGAAAGAGCACACAGTAAGTAGGAAATAACACTTTCAAAAGACAAACAATTCTTATAAAATCAACTCATACCAATTGTTTCCTGCCACAATACAGTAAGCATTCCAGTGCAAAAAGATTCCAGTGCTGTTATGAACAGATCTTCTTTCTCTGTCCCTGAAAAGACACTATACAGGAGAACAGAGTCCCTAGAGAAAAGAGAAATGATTTCTCAAAAGCCATACAAAAGATCAATATCAGGATTAGGAAAACATTTATATCTTTCATCAGGCAAATGTCCTTTTCAGGGTACAATACCGATCTGTACCTTCTCACATCTACTGCAGAATTATCTGGCACTGAGCACATTTCTGAAGATTTAGGAAAACGTGCAGATAGATGTTTTGCTTTACAATATACAATTATAAAAATTGAAATCTAGATTTTTTTTGTTAGCTTTAATTGTCTTTTATATTTATATACATGCTGAAAGTAAGTTTACAGTGCTGCTTTGTTCTGGAAAACTTCTCCGTAGAAATGCTCAACAGAATATGAAACTTCGTACATTCCTTCAAAAACTGACATTAATGGAGCTTTATAACTCAAACGTTAAAATGTCAGACCTGAAACTCAAAATCATGTATCCCAGCTGTGCCTTTCTGAACATTTTGTATGCAGTAACCTGTACGTACTGCTGAGTGGATGCTGAAACGTATCTTTTCATCCATAACTTCCAAATAGCAAGTTTCCTGTACTAAATTTACTTTGTATTTTAAAAGTTTAAAAGTTGAATGATTGCCTGTTAAAGTCAATACTGCAGAATCTCAGTTCCTGTAGAGAAGGAAATCTTAAAGGCTTGTGTTCAGTACACAACCAATTCAAACATGAACACTGTAATGACATTAGAGATTACCTTTTTATCATTCAAATTTCTCCTGTGAATCTGTAAGGGAAACAGGTGATTTTATAAAAGACATAATTATAACTGCTTTTGAAGTGAGTTGTGATCACAATCTACTAAGAGGGCGGATAAGTATTTGACTGGAATTTTAATAGATGTGGCAAATCTATCTGCAAACAATAGCTTTTTCATTGGACAGCAGCAAAAAACTGCTATGCTTTTCCATTGTGGTTTATTTCTGTCATTGCTCACATAGCACTTTGAAATTTATCCTCTTAACAATCATTAAAACTTGAATACAAACTCTTCCAAACTATCTTTGTGTATATATAGCGTAGATATTCATCACTATGATAAATGAAGGAAAGTTTCTTTGAAAGCTGGAAATAACCAAAAAAACGTTTGGCTATTTGAGCCTAATTCAGGGAAATCTATGAAGTAATGCCATTATCCCACTCACAGCATCTGATGCCTGCAGCCTCCCATGAGTTCACTCATCCTGCTCACTTCTTCAGGCGCTATGTCTCTTTATGATTCTTTGACCATTGTGGAGTCTCTCCTAGGTGCTAGTCTCCTACTGCATCATTTAGTGAGATAAATGTTTGCGTGCACTTATTCTGAGACAGAAACCTCATCAAGAGGAGAGGAAATAATTCAAGTTTCCAAACACTGGCAATCTCATAATTTCATTTGTTTCTTAAAGTTCTATTTCTTTCCACACACGGCCCATACCAAGGAAAAAGAAACATAGCTTGGATAATCTGTAGAACTCTACCAAATAGGAATAGATTGGTAATAAAGCACTGAAAAGAACATGTCTATACTAAGTGTTCTCCAAGCTAAATTTCAAAGTCTTCAGATATGAGTGTTGTTTAAAGCTCTGTAAGAAAAAATCCACAACCCCTCATGTAAGAAAAAGCAAACTGTTACATGACTTAAGATCACAAAGCTGGATGAAATGGTTTTTTTTTTCTAAAACTTAGTAAATGACCTAGGATAAAACTGACCTTTGGTCAATGATCATATCTGAGAAATTTCAGCTATGAAGGTGAAAGTTTGACAAAGTCATAAATAACTGAAAAGGACAGAAAGAAAACATTAAGAAGACTATAAATGTCACTATGATCTCCATCTGGAATACCATTGCTAGTACTTTTACAGTGCAATACAGACAGCAGAGTAAGGTGATCTATGGAACAACAATCTGTCATTAATAAAGAGGAAAAACATCATGAAGACTGGAGATGAGATCATGGATCATCCAGAAGACCACCTACTGAAGAAAAAGACAAAGAGGAAAAGAAAGTCTGCTTTAGCCAGCTTCAGTTTCTTACTGGACTGACCCTTGAACCACTAAGTCATCAGTTTCCAAATATCCAGTTTTACTGGCCAATTACTCAGCAGAACATGACATGATCAATGATCTGAAAGTTTTCAGCTGGTTGTATTGATCAAATATATAAACAAAACACAACTGTCAGCTGCTCTGAGTTTACTGCGTATGAAGTGATGTTTAAAACAATTACTGAATTAATGCTTGAACACAGAAGAAAAAAGCCTAACTGATATAAAAGAGTAAAAATGTTTAGTGCTCAATTAATTAATAATTTGCCTTATAATTAATTTTTTCAATTGTTTGACTGGCAAAACAGAGATGTGAACTATAATTACCAGCTACCTATAATAGCTCATTTTTTGGAGTTCTGTTAATTATTTCTAAAGTGAAGGAAGCAGGATCACTGAGGCTGCCAAACTGTCTTTGAATTATTGGTGCCAAAAAAATAAATATCAGAAAATGCCAATTATTAAAAAATGTGAAGGTTGATTACTTTTTGTAAAAAAAGGCAGATGAGCAAATGCTATGAAACGCTAAGGCAGGGCTGGGGCACACAAAGGAATTACGGTAAACTAATGAACTTCCAGGTGTTGGCTGAGCTTGGGTAACTAACAATATTTGCACTCTTAGCCTCAAGCAAATCTGAAGCAAAATGTGTTAGATAAATCTTCAGGGAGAGCACCCTCTGTTAGTAGGATCAGCTCTAAACAAGAGCCAAGTTTGCAATGATGCACTGCTTCATGAAGAACAACCTACCTCATTCCTCCTTGTCCTGATCTGAGAATAGGAATGATTTCAACTTTTAAAGGTGGCAATTTAATGTCCCTCTGACAGGAACAGAATGATCCAAGACTCAGTACTATCTCGCCTTTTCAGAGGAATTATCTATAAAACAGTGGCCACTTTCAGAAAGAGACTTAGAGTCAAATTCCATATTGGTCTCACTGGAAAATGTAATTTATGCCTTGCTTAGCCAGGTAAGATGGGAGGCAATCTAGCTGTTAGAAAATAAGGACCTGCATTAAAGAAAATGGAAGGGGAGAGAATTAAGCATGAAAAGAACACTATTTAAAGAAAGTGTGAAAACTGAGAGATTAATTTACTGTTAGTTCCATTTTATCTCTTGTAAGTACATTTTTTAATTCTTTAAATCAAAGTTCTTCTGCTCTATGCGTGTTGCCATTATTTCCCTGGAATTTAAAATGCCTGTTTTGTTCAGCAAGTGCATGTTAGAAATCTTGGGCTATTAAAAGATGGTGCCAATGTTAACTATTATACAAAGGATTAAATCTTAACTGAGTAGTATTAAAAAGTGACTCTATAAACCTTTAGGTTATTGGTACTTCAAGATTTTTCAAAGAAAAGAAGACCAACATGAAGGATTAATAGTTAAGGTTATGCAAAATCCACTTAATCAGCATGGCTAATTTTAGCTTTAACTAAAGCTGCTGGCAACTATGTGCATTTTGCTTTGGGGCTTTACTTTTGAAGAGAGTGATTAATACATTTTTGAGGTAAGTTTATCTTAACTGAGAGTCTACCTAATGCTCTTTAATTGCTGAAAAAGTGATTTTAATAGCGTTTGCATTTAGGAGAGGAAGGAGGTCTTCAGCTGTGCATCTTTAAGACCCTAAAATAAGCATTTTATTTTCACATTTATATAATATACTGCTTGACTGTAAAACAGGTGAGTTTTAGAAACAATACAGTCATCAACATGGGCATTGTTTATGAAGAAAGAATTGTTCTCCTGACAGTACACACCCTATTCAGAAAACAGCCTAGGAAAATTGGAGCATACTCTGAAGATATGAATACAATGACTTGCCAGACTATCTGGGGCACAAATGCTGAGGATGAGGGTCTTTCACAGACAAATGCTACCTAAGCAAGGCAGATGTACAGAGTGTCAGCTCAAGCACCCCAGGCCTTTTAAGCCAGAAATACAAACTTGCTAATACTTACAGCTCTTCTACCCAGCTCCAAAATCACAAAGGATTAGATCATTCAACGTGAAGTGGATTAGATATGGTTATGCTCTTAGTTAAACAAAATGATATGAACACTAAGTTTCCTGTCTGGTGAGAGTCAGATAATATCTGACTCCATCTCAGACGGGTGGGGTAAGGTGTGGAGAAAGCAAGGGGACAGGCATTGGGTGAACTCAGCTTTCTCAAGATTGTGAAAACCTTGTGGGAGGAACTACCTTTATATTACAAAAATTAAGGGCCATGATTGTCATTCTGTAGTGGATTACAAAGGGCTTTTTCTAGTGGGAAAAGTGGGGAAGCCTGGTAAAATTAGACGATTGATTTACAATAACGTTACTGCGATTGGAAGCCCGAGTGAAATTCGGATGAACGTACCTATGTTAGCGCACTGCTAGTATTTATACAAACAAGGTAATGCTATGTTAAAATGTATATCTAGATCCTAGCATACTAGTATTAGACAATTTAAGTTTTCATAAGCTGAAGTCTTTTTAGGCATCTTCTTTTCCTGTGTCATGAATAAATTAATTGTAATTCATGCAGTTTTGCCTCCCTGTGCCTGCTGTCATGGCCTGAGAAGGTCATCCCAACTTCTCATTTCTCTTAGGATTTCACTGCTATTACTTTTTCACTGGAACCTATTTATGAGCTAGGATCATAAGGGGTGACATATTGGATTGGATTCAGTGCATCCACCTATGTGAGTATTCTGTGTGTGGCAGTGATCAGCACAAGATGCTTCAGAAGAAGGCATATGAACCCCCAGCGAGCAAATGAACTTTCTCTCAGTCTAAACTAATGGTTGGAGAAGGCTTAGGCCCTGTGGACCAAAGCTGAAAATTGCATGTAATTAAGTCTGTTCACTCTATGCAAAATTAGGCAAAGCCAGTAGCTGAACAAGAAGCCACTTTAAGGCAACAGGGAATCTCAACAGCAAGTCAGGAGTGATGCTCTTCCTTCTGGCAGTAAATTTACGCTACAGTGAAGGTTGTGATTAGCTCTGTGCGTTTACAGAGGTTAGAGTTTCAGCTAACTAGTTTAAGTGTTGTTAGCGGTATTATTGTGCTAGCAATTGTGCTTGGCAATCTACTGAAGATTCACATAAGTGCAGGCTTGCCATCGAAATATTTATTTTGGTGCCGCCAAGGCCATACAGCTGTCCACAGCTGTGTTGTAGGTTGTCTCTGCTACAGCTAGTATCTGCGAGAGCTAGTTTTCTAGGGGTTTTTTTGAGTGCAGCATAGATGTTTTGAGAGTCTCGCACATCTTTGATATACGTCCCACAAGAGGATCGAATCATGGCTATGTTAGAAATGCTTTCTTCCAGACTCTAAATGGCAATTAGATTGACTAAACTCAATGAAACTGAGATAATATGTATTGTACTATTTCCCTTGTCTAAATGTCATCCAGTAATACAGTTCTGCCTGTTTAAAATCTTCCTTCCTGCCACCTAGTCTTACTCAGACATTGCCCTTGATTCTTGGTTTAGACCATTGTGTAGTAGAACTAAAAAATTTTCCAAGTTTTGGCCTTTCTGTTTCTCATTGTAGACTGGCACTTGGAGAATAGTAATTATGAACAATAAGCATCTGAGCCTGAATTTCATATACTGCTGTAATTCAAATTTCTTCAACTTCAGGGTATCACACAACCCCCATCATCTTATGCAGTTGCTTTTTTTTTTGCAGGAGGCATTCAGAAAGGACATATGTATAATTATCTTAGCATTTGTTATCTTGTTTTATATTCTTACTTATGTTCATGTGCCCAAGTGCATTTCCATGAGGTAAATCTGAAAAACACTTTAAAACTCTTAGAGAACTATTCATCTGTGTGTGTTTGTACATACGTGCTTATACTTCAGCTTCTCAATTAAAAAGGAAAAAAAGTACCCTTCTACATCTTCTAGGAAACATTCCTTAAAATATATTTTGAACTATAAGCTCTGACCAGACCTCCCTAAATGAGATGCTGTAGGTTTCTTTTAAGGGAAAGTATTGTCACTTATGACTAAATCTGTTTAGGCATGCTATAACAAATGGGTTTAGTTCTAGAGTAGAAAGTTACATATTTAAATCCATTATAACTTACAAGGAAGAATGGTAAACTTTAGAGCCCATGTAACTCTCTGTATCCTTCACTGTGTTTGTGGCTTCAAAACACCAGTGTCTCAAACAGGTTGCCAATTAGCTGGAATGTAAAAATTGGGACATTAGATGGGGTGTACCCTTCCCAGCAACTTTTGTAAAAAGTGCCTGGGACATCATTTCCTCAGAAAGCGGTACTGGTGCGTGTGGGCTTCCTAAGCGGCAGAGTATTCAAAAATTGTGGTAGCCTCTGAATTGGATGTTGAAGTTTCACACTGCCCTTACTGCCCGGTGAGACTAATTTAACGTATCTCATGTCTTCTGTTTTGACACCGCAGCATCATCTCTAGCCATGTGAGTCTCCAGTAACAGCAACTCCACAGTCACTCGTTTACTGTCTAGTCCGCTCATCGTAAACAAAATTTCACTTTTGTAATTTGCCTGTATTCTTTATTTTGTTCTCAGCAATCAGTATTTGCAATCTAATATGTATTTGTAGGCTCTTAAACATTGCTTTCATTTTTTTCTATGAAGTGAACATGGCTACCTAGAAACTGAGTTATAAGGGAAAAAACCTAAATCCATTCATTTTTATTATATGTTTTGAACTCTTAAATTTATCTTAAGAAAATATTGTGATTGTACTAGTACGCATATTCGAGGGAACATTCATTATGGATGAGAACGGAGTTACCTTATTCTTTGCATCTTTACATGTGATACTTCCACTGAAAAAACTCAATGCAGTATTTTTCTATTATTTTAAATATAAGCTCCCAATTTTGTAGCCCAAATCTATCTAATGATATTTTATCCTTGCCCTGTTTAAAATTAATTATTCAAGTCATGTGGTACTTTGCTGAAATTAGAAGGCACACTCTTATGAGTGCAAAGCCATTCCTGGCGAAGTCAGAAGCAATTTTGCATTTATTTCAACTTTAATGCAATCTGGACTATATTAAGGGTGCAGAAATGACTGTGGCAAAAGTTTTACTGACTAGGATTTTATTTGCTGCCTATATCTTACTGGTTCTATTCATTATACTTTAAAACAAACACTACTACAGTCTGTATGGGCAGACAAACCCAACTGTTTAACAATGGTATTTGCTTTTCCATGTGTAAAACACTTTGTTAATTGCATCTGCTTATTCTCTGTGCTCTGCATTTCAATCTTTTTCTACAACTGATGTCTCCTTTCAACACTATATTTTTATTCTAATATCTAAAATACATTTGTGTGTTTTATTGTCAGATTTGATTAGCTCACTCTCTGTTCAGGTGTGTGCTGCCCTTCTTAGTTGGGAAGGTTGGCTCATAAGAATCTACAAAACTAAGCTGGTAGTCCTCCTTTAAGACTAAAAAAATGTTCCTTTCCTCTAATAGCTATGAAAAATCTTGACAATGATGAGGCAGCTGATGTTTGTGCTACAATTGCTGTCTATAAGGCTTACATTATAGATGCTCTCATTGATATCTTGGGGTCTCATGTCTCTATCAGCTGTTGTCTCTCGTCACATCAGCTTTTGGGACAAGAACAAGTTTTGTTCTGTAGGTGTCAAAACGCATAGGTGGCCATAACTGCCAATAGCATGCCTATTTGCTGTGGTAAAACCAAATGAATAATTGTAAGAATCTTTATTAGTTTTTATAAAGAAAACAGAGCAAAAGTTCCCAGAGACATGTGATGCCACTAGACATCTTTTCTCACTCAGTCACAACAAAAAAGCATAAACATTTCATGAATTGTGTGATTTTTAGATGAATGGACAGAAATATCAGTCAACAGAAGCAACGTCAGTAAATAAATTTCAGATAATCCTGCAGTAATCAAAGCTCTATTTAGATATGGTTTGGAGTATTTAAAATGTCTAAATAAAGAAACTCAGCTGTGTGGCAGAAAAACGATGCTGATGTAAGCTATTCTGGTGCTGGCATAGAAGCAAAATGGCTGTCATTTTTGCTGGTCTGCTCAGTTTCTTTATTTAGGTGTTTCTTACACTAGATGCTGTTTTATGGGGTTTTTTTGGTCTTTAAAAAAAACGCAAACAAAAGCCCTTCACATCTAAATTGAGCTATGTAAGATGTTTGATCATCTAAAGTGGTTTTGATCTCCTCCCAGCTTCCAGCTCAACTGCTCATAAAGTTTCTCAGTGTTTATTTACCTGTGTATTCATTTTATGCTGGTTCCATCTAATCCAACTTTATTTAGCTTCTTTCTGAGAAGAATGTGCAACCAGTATCAGTGTCTTACTAATATTAAGAAATTCTGTGTCTACCACTTTTCCTTTACGCATTCATTATTCCATCAAAGAAACCAATTAGTTTGGTTTCACTTGATTTGTGCTTTTTACAAATGTGTTACCGATTTATCACTGCATTTTCTTCAAGCTGTTTACATACTGATTGCTCTTGCTTTACTAATTGTTCTAGTTATTTGTCAGGTATTGAAGTTAAATTTAGTGGCCTATAATTCTTCTTCATCTTTCCTCAACCCTCACTTATTCTCTTCTTTTAAATTGTAATATAATTTTAGCCTCCCCTTGGTTTCCAGAGGCAAAGAAATGGAGATGGATATTAAACTAAGCAGTAAACAGTAACACTTGACGAATAAAATCTAGTTCAATCAGCAAATGACTTTAGTGGGCAAAGGAGAAAGTTCGGCTTAAACTGGACTAGAGAAGTGGCCTCCATCTTTGGCTCACAACACCATACCCTCTCTTGTTGCCTGTACTTCTTGTTTTCCATCAGTGTGCATTTCTTCAGGGTGAGAAGGACAGTAAAGTAAAACATTGGCACTGTTGTTTGCTTAGTATTTTTGGATCATGAATCAGCTGAGATTAAAGATCACTGCTCCAGCCAAACTAGAGCTAGGGCTACAACATCAGTGTTATGGCAGTACAGTAAGACATAGATGGCGAGAGCCAAGAAATGATGTAATCTCTGGTTTTATATGAGAAACAAAAATTGAGTCCTATCAAGACAAAGAAAATGGGCACTGTTTGAAAAGTGCAGAGAAACATAAAATATCTGGTTCTTAAGTAGCTGAGGACTAATCCACGAAGACATTTATTACTTAAATCTCACCAGCTTTTTGGATCTTGGCCTTAAACTCAATGGTCAGCCACAAACAGCTAAACAATGTAAAGGGTAGTAAATCTGTCTATATTGTTTCTTTAGCTAACACAATTTAACTCTTTTTGAACACTCCCTGTTTTCTCAGACTGGACAAGATTATGAGGCTTGCACTCTTTCATGGCAGTGACTGCCATCAGCTCCCTTAATATTCAACTTTCATGGGAGAGAGAGCACCAGATGATCAAGACCCTAGAAGGAGCTGTGGAAGAGTCCTCACCAACACTATTTTATCTATGCAGCAAATACAGACTCAAATTCTAATAAGATTCTATGCAACAAACGTGAAGCTAGCCAGAGAGGCTCAATGCTAGCCTGCACTTCAGGAATGTGCTTTTTAACAGCAATCCTTTGACTGCTCACCTGATGCAGCATATCATGCCAGCCTCCATCCTGTTCTGTGACTTTGCCTGCCAGCGACTTTGCCTGACACATCTGGCATGCAGTACTATTGAGTGGGAGAAAAACTACAACATGGCATTGCAAACTTATGAGAACACAGCCCGGCTGCAAGATGCTGCAAAAGAGGAACTACTGGACAAACTTAACAGGTCTGTACAGGAGCGGAGAAAATACAGTTGAAAACTACGTATTTCATATTTGGAAGTCTTGTGTCTTGTAAAAATAACACATTTGATTTTGTCTCTTTGCTGTGGCCATGGAGAATGTCATGCAACATCTATAAAGGATACTATTTTTTTTTTTTAGTGCTCAATTACCTTGTGGCTGAGACTCCAAGGAGAGTCTGCTAAGCATCTCTCTTACTCACGGATGTTCACTTTAATATGTCTTGTAAAGCTGAATGAATTCCAGAGAACAGAAGCAGTATTACTGTTGTGCCAGTATTTAAAGCATAATGACCCGTGTGAACTTTTAATCTGGAAAAGTATAGCAAAAGTCAACACAGGATTGAATTGATCAACAGGGAAAAAATATAAATTAACATCTGTCGTTTTTTTAAGTACACTTCTTAAATATATTTGAGCTCATTCTTTCTTGACACAAAGTTTGAATGATTGAGGTAACTTCATAGATATGATTTCTCCGAGTCCTATAACACCATACCAAACGGCATTCTGGTTTAAAAGAAAACAGTGCTATATGTTAACAATAGGATACATGTTCTTCAGGTTAAGCCTTCAATAAATAATACATTTAAAGATTCCTTACACTGAGATGCTTCTAGTGTATCTCATGAGAGACTCAGTTCTGGTACTATCCAACATTTTCATTTCAATTCTGGAAATAAATAATGCCACATAACAGTGATGGATAATATGTACAGGGTAATAATACTGATGCCTTAGGATTGCAGCACGGCAACTTGCGTGAACTTGGATAAAACCTTGTACAGAACTAGGTAAGGTCCAGAGCAACCTCATCTAACATAGAAGTCGGCCCTGCTCAGAGCTGGAGCTGAACCAGATGATGTAAAGAGGTCCCTTCCAATCTAAAATACACTATGATTCTAATTTGAAAATAGCAGGTTTCAGTGGGAATGGTTTTGGGAAGAAGAGCCAGAACACTGTTCTGCTGTGCTTGTGGTTTGAATGTTAAATGTTATTATAGCATCAATGTAAAAGGTCTATCAGTAGGACTTCAAAAGCTTAATTTCAGAAACATGGAGTCTTTCATGCAAAACTAACATGCAATATGTGGAGCAGCCTGCTGTACTGTTTGTATTTAAAAATTTATATGCATCTTCATATTGCCACATACACAGATATATCAAGGCATGGTAACTAGATAGAACAAAGAACTCAAGGTAGATCTACAAAACGACAGACTGTTCAGTGGGCTCCTGAACACTAATTCTCAATGTGCAGTGGCAGAAAACCAAAACACAGTAATTGGAAATAATGATAAGTAGGAACAAAGAAGTTATATCACACTGATGAGACTAGTATTGGAATACTGTATACAGTTTTGGTGACTGCGTTTTTTAGGGGTTTTGAAAAACTGGAGAGAGTGAAGTAAAGATCCACAGAAGGGCTGGGAAGACTTCTGTATGACAGAGATTGTTTGGCTTTAAAAAGACTGAGAGGTGATATGATTAGGTTGTACGGATACAATCATGAGAATTAGATACAGGGTGCTGAATAATGCCTTTATACTAGCTTTTAAAAATAGCATAACTGAAGGCAGAAAAGTTCAAACTGGTGTGTTTATTTTTAAAACTGAAGGTGAACAGTCATTGGGAATAGATTGCTAAAAGAAGCAATGAATTCTCTAGCTCTGGATGTTCTCAGAAATATCCTTCTAAAGAGCTTGAATCAGATACAATTTACTGAGGTCAATATGGGCTTTTGATGGCTTCTTATAGTATATGTCAGACTATATGATTCAACAGTTTCTTCTGGCATTAATTTCAAGGAATCTTGTCCCTTTCTCCAGTGAAACATCTCTGTTCTCAGATCAAAACACTCTGATGCCAGTTATTGCTCACTGCTATGCAGTCTTCATCAAATAACAGAATCCAAAGTCTAAATCCAGCATTATTGCAGCTTCTCATATTTGTTATGCAGAGGACTGGAAGGGATACAGTCACTTTTAGATCAATTCTGTGGTGATCCTGATTAATTTAAAGGAGAAAAGTATTTAAAAAATTTTTAATCTTACATCCCTTCCTGAGAGTTGGTCATTTTGTAAACTCAAAATGTGCAAATCCCACAGCCAAATTTTGACTCACGGATTTTAATGAACTGTTGAATGCCAGTTCCTTCAGTCAATAGGGATTACTTTTCCTAAACAAATATGTGATATTTTATTATCTCCAGGTAATGCTAATTACACTGGAAGAAAATGGGAGAGAATCTTTAATATCGCTATTAGCAGAGAAGCTTGGCAGAACATGATCCACAGGTATTCAGAGCACCTAGTAACTATAACCTAAATGAAACAAATTTACTCTGTCTTTAACACTAATTTTAATGGAAAAATATGAAACAAAGATCAGATCTGCTGGGAAAATAGGTAACCTTTTAAATTAATGTTCCCTCAGCTACAATTAATTTAGATTTAATAGGACAGTTAATGTATGTTATTTGAATACTGATTATTAAACATTCACCAAGGATTAAAAGTTATGTAATAGATTCATAACTGTGAAATTCATATGGACCTATTGCATAGCCATAATACTCTGCAAATATGTTTTAGTATGTAGTTGCTATTTGTTTAATATATAACTGTTTAATGAAGTCTAAATTAAATACTTAAATCTCAGTTGAAAAAATGTCTGGGAAGTACAAAACACAATGTGGAATATGCTTACCATGCTGTGTTTATCAAGATAAAATCACGTTCTGAAAACAACAAAAAAAGGGAGTAGGCTGTGGGGCCTGCTTGAACAAAAAGTTTTCCCTGGATAGTTTCACTGCCAAATCTCCCATGAAAGTGCCTAGATGTCAGGATGATTAAGTACCCAAAAAGCAAGATCCAGAAATTTTGCTGATGTTGACATCAAAATGCATTGTTTTCCCCATTTCCTTCCGCCTTGAGAAGCAAAACTATAATGATGTATTAATTGCTATTTATTATTATGCTTCCTAGTGCTTAATTTTTTAAGGCTTGTGGTTGCTTACCAGAACTAAAAGTAATCCTATGGATAAAATGTACTGGGAGAAAAGACCAGGACGAGTCTTACTGCAGATTGTTTGGACTGTGTTTTTATTCAGTAATTGAGGGTGCCACAAAGATCACTTCTCTAATAACAGGAGTGTTAGCTCTGCAACCAGACAGGCATGCTATAACCTACTGCTGTGGCTCCACCTGCTGAAAGGTATGGATCTGAGTTCAGAAGGAGTACTATGGTAAGACACATTGCTTCTCCTATCCACTTACTGCTTTCTTTGCATCTCTGCATGGTACTGGCTGTGCCATGTGTCTTTATGCCATGTAGGGTGTAGATGCATCTTGGTTACTTGACAGCAAGGACCCCAGCCTCTGTCTCAAGGGCAACATGTTACTTGTTGTCATCAACATGTCTGTAACTCCTCTCCATCAGCTGCGGGTACACCTCTGAGCCCAGATGGGCTTCTTATCATCCTCCCGTTTTGCTTTTTTGACTGTCACCTGGGCCCGGCTCAGTCCTGTGGGATATTGTCTGAGCTACAGTCCCGTGTCAGTGTGGGACTCAGCTGCCGCTTCCCTCTGGCCAGTGTAGCCTTTTTTATTTTCTTTAACTATTACATTAGCCTTTTCCCTTCCATTTTTCCTTCTGAATTTTCTGCCTGAGTTCAAGGTACTGTGCAGGGAAGAGAAAGAGAATCTCTTGTTTCAGGCGCCATTACGCAGCCAATAAAATTGGGACTTTTCTAGCGTTAATGTTCTGTAAAATCTAAGGTGATAAGATTTGGGAGTGTAAGAAATTCTTCAAAGTACTCATGTTGAGGAAGTTTAACTTCTGAACCATTTGAATTCCTTAAGCATCAGACAGCTTTTCTTTCATATGCATTGTTCACACAACAGTGCAAATCCCCATCTATCTAGCTAGATATAATCACTACCATCTTGGAATACCATTGCCTTCTTTTCAGCCATAAGCACTGATGTGTTAGTAATGAAGTAGCTCAGCTTTTCTTTTCCCTACTAATTTTTCCCCACAACTCTGTGTGTTTGGACCCTACTTACATTATAACATCTATTAAAGTATTTAACAAAGTATAACAAGGAATAGAAGGAAAACTATTTTATATTTCCATTTTTATTAGTAGATTATTGCTTGGAAGCCTGTAAGCTTATTAATGCTGAGTAACGTGCCTAACTGATGACAATCTTTTCAAAAGGGGCTGAAATGACAGTTACACATGTTAGCAAAATTTTTAATGCAAGGTTGTATGAAAAGTGTATTTATCTCTTCCTCTTCCATGGAAATATTTATTTCTATAGCTTTATTTTTATTTTATTGAAAATTCACATCAGATACATAGAAAGCCAAGAGGTTTCAAAATTATATGAAACAATTATTTGGAAGCCAAACACTAAAAAAGTGGATATGGAATTGCATGTCAAAAAGAAACCTTGCACAACATATTTTACATATTTTTGAGCTGTGTACATTGCTTTCTAAAATTTAACGATGGCACTGTATTTCAAAGTCAGTGTTCCATCTACAGTTATAGACTAGAACAGCAGAAGAGGACTGAGATGCCTGTATGAGTCTGCTGCATCCACAGAGTATGTTTTTTTTTCCTTGACTCAAGGCAAAGAAAATAATGAAAATCAAGCATGAAAATCTTCCAGGCCTGACTGTTCTTTCTGCAGAAGTGCATCTGGTGATATTTCAAGTTTTAATATATGAAATTTCAGTGCCTAATTCTGGCTTAATTTGGGATTTATTGACAACCAAACCCAGAGACTTCTAAATAAACAGCTTTGAGAGCATTCCCCTTCTAAGCATTTCCAAAAAGTTTTCCATAAGAAGTATACAAACTAAGCCAACTAATGTTTGGTATTCTGCCGAAGCATTCTTGAAATTTGTCTACTTAAAGGAACAACCAGGTAAAGGGAAATAGTTTTTCTCCTCAGACGCCCAACTAAGTCTAAAAACTATTTTCCCCAGTTATACTACTGACACTGAAGATCTCTGACCCTTGACTGCAGTAGACTGGGGAGAGGGGCTTCCAGAGAACATCTCTGTGTCTGAGGACAAATGGAGGATGTCCAACATGACAAACATCAGCCAAGCATCTGGGAATACCTGTGTTTGTCACAAGCAACAGCAGAGCTTGGGGTAACTCAGTGAACTGGCTGACAGAGGCAGGGATATAATACTACAGCCTGCAGCTGTGTAAGGAGTAGTTGTAGAAAGGTGACTGAGCCTGCTTGGATTTAGTGGTTACCAACAGCAAGCCAGCATGTGCCAGCAGTTATCATCACCTCCCTGTACTTGGAACAGCAAAAAACCACAGTATTGCAGACATAGCTGAGGGCAACCAAATGCTTCCTCTTCCTTGACAATTGCTGTAGCAAACAAAACATAACTGATGATGTCCCAATCCATTAAGGGAAGAGATGAAATGTGGTAGGTAGAAGACTCTGTGGCAGTGAGAAAAAAAAAGAGAAGATATGAAGGTAGTGGCAGCATGGGAGTCCCTTGAGAGGAGAATTAGGGAGCAATCATTTCAGTGAAGGTGATGATAGCCCAGAAAAATGTGCAGGGATGTGAAACCTGAACTGATAAAGGCAAAGGACAGGAGTAAGCAAAGAAAAGAACCAGAATGAAAGACAGACAAAAATCACTTAAAAGCTCCTATTTATCTCTCTGTCCTGAGGACATATGAAGGATTTGAAGTGCTGCCAAAACTACCTTTGTTTACACATAAACACTGATAAGAATTTCTTTGCCTTCCTCTCTTTCCCACACCCTTCTTCTTAATATCTTGGATACAAGAAGTCAGTAATTAGTAGACTAGAAAGAAGAGAGGAAAAATTAATTTTCAAAATTGAATGTACTAGTGGCAAATTTTATGAAAGGAAGGGAAACAACACAAAAGGACAAAGTATACTTATTTGCAATCTGGAAGCAAAGCACATTCAAAACAGTTCAAGTTACATGCCTCACCTCAAGTAAAGCATTACCAGCACCAACAAGATTACCAACACTGATGGAGAATGAGGAGACCGAGGGAAAGGTTGGTTTTTTTCAATTCAGAAAAAGAAGCAAAAATTGCAGAAGGAGGTGATATTTTAGAGTAACTGCTACTCCAGCTATAGCCAGTAAGTTTTGGGAACAGCTTGCTTCCTTTTTTGCAGCTGTATCAGCTACTATAATAAAAGATATTGCCTCCCTCTACAAACCTTGTCTTTCTTGAAGTTACATACGATGGCTTACTTTGCTGCCCAGGTGGGAGGTTCCACTCCCTTCACTAGTGCCCTCGCCTTCCTCCAGCTCTGGCACTCTTTTATCCCTTCCCTGAGTTGATTCAACTCAATAACCTGGCAGAAAACTAAACTCAAAAAAAGGTTAGCTTAGTTGTTGAGCTGAATCAGTTTATTGAACAATCAGATGACTACCACAGGTGGAGCAAGAGCGAGGGAATATAACCCAAAGGTAGAGGGGTTGTTGGAAAGCTAGGAGGAACACAACTTTCTGGTTTTTGAAGCAGACGTACAATGCAACTTTATCCTTATGTCCTTAGACCACTACAACTACAATAAAGGTAGTGATCTAATAAACTTGACAAAGGTATATCGCAGTTCAAAAAAAAACCCACATGAAATTTTTTAAGTGACTCCTGTGGGACGTATGTTTTGGATTAAGAGCTTTCCTGAGTCAGTGTAAGAAAATACATTTTCAAATCTTTGGCACAGAATGGAAGTTGCAGTAATCTGCATCAAAGAGGAAAGATGAAGGTAAAAGCACAAGCCTTCAAGAAGAGCCTTTTGCTTGAAGGCTTCAAGCTTTTTGACAACAGGTGAGGAACAGTATGCCCTGGGATTAGGTTCACTGCAGAAGCAGACAAACTAAGAGAATATAAATCAACAGAGAACAACACTTCAAGGTTTCAATAGTAGCAGTTTAAACAGGCATCATTTAAAATTGTAGGAGCTTTGCAACTGGGATTCATAGTTAGAGATCTTAGTAGAGGTGGTCTCAGTGGAGCGGAAAGAACAGAGCAGATAGTTCAGAAACATCAAGGGCAAATAACACACTTGAATCTATAAATTAGAATGAAAGGAATTGGACATGACGTTGAAATGAAAAGCAGTGGCAAGAAATTTGTCTCTCCAGGATTATGGGAAAATCAAAGGTTAAGATGGTCTATGATCACAGTCACCAGAAGCAACAGTTCACCACTTCCATCATCATCTTTAGATTATGTGACCATGTGGATCATCTCACTGATACAACTGGAGACTAATGGGGTCAAAACATATGTATTGCCACAAATGCAAGACAAGGGAGAGGAGCAAGTAGCTTCAGAAAAACATGGGAATGTTTCCATCAGTAGCACTGAAGTGCGATCTTGATCAGCTATGCTCAAAACTGTGGTGATGCCAAGCCAAAATTCTGGTGAGATCAACAGTTTAAACTGGCATAAACTGGCTCCACTGCCAGAAGAGGCAGCTGTATGCCCTACCTCCATGTTGATCCTTAACCCAGCACAAACATTTTATGTAGCTGTGCAGTGAATTGGATCATGTTATTGACATAGCTGAAGGTTATGGGAAGAAAGTAGCAATAGGGAAGAACTGTTTAACCCAGCACTACTTCTGAGGGAAAAAGTATCTTGGGCCGTGGTTTGATATGTCAATCCAGCTTTAAAACTCCTGGTGCCAGATCAAAAATGATGGGGCTCCATGATACAAAGCACTGATTCAATACAAATTCACTCTGCAGTTTGAATTTGTTTAAAACAAAGCCCCACATGAAAGAACTAACTTTACACTGGAGAGTTTTATGCTAATTAGATCTCTCTTCTCTTACAGTTGGCACAACATGAGAGCACAAAGGCATTGTCAACTCTGTATTTTGTGTCCTGACCTAATTTGGTTCAAGTGTAATAGTGGCCTTGCATCTCACCCAGATCATGTTGGTCCTGCTGAGTGACTCAGTGGCACACAAACCTAATATTAAAGTTCAAGGACCTGTATCCTCTTTGCATTCTGGTCAACAATTTCAGTACATGGGACAGGTTCCATCTTCATTTGTAAGAAGCCATACAATCGAGGAGAGAAAACATGATGGTGGGTAAAGAGTATCTACAACATGCCCAGGTAACTGTGATGTTATTACTGTAACCTTGTTCCGCTTGCCCCAATTCACAATTCCTATTGTTTGCCCGTATCTTTCATTAGGTTACATTTAAAACTGGGTTGCAGCCTAAGTGTTCAACATTAGTCAAAGACACCTTAAGTTAAAGACTTTGTAAGACTCATTTTGGCGGCTGTTATTACCAATGCCTAAAACTGCATTTCTGTGTAATAACAGGTATTTCGCAGAGTGTTATTTGCCAGTGCTCTTCTGTAAGGGTGGGGCATTTTGAGTTCTTGGTTAGGGACAAGAACTTCCTATGGGTTCTGCAAAGTCTCTCTTAAAATTTTTAAAGTAGGTGCTGCCAGTTCTTGTAATTTGACTGCGAGTTAGGTAACAGTTATTTTCCTATCCTCACACTTACTGGAGGCAAAGAATGTATTGAAAATTTCAGCTGTCATTGGCACAAAGGTATTTGTGCCTGGCTGTCCTGGCTGCAGAGAAATGTGAGAACGTGACTGAACTACACCTTTGGCTCTTTGGCTGTTAAGTGGGAGTAACAAGGTTACTTCCTTTTACAGGGATGATTTGAGGACAAATGTCTTACAAGCACAAGATACTTGGCGTTGGAGTACTGAAAGCCATTCAGGACCTAGGCAGGGGATTATCCTTTCTCCATGAAGCATTCATGGGAAGAGTCCCCCCCGCAAGACCAAGGATTTGCAGCCGGAGGCAAGGGGTAAGGCATGGAAGCAGAGGAGAGAAACCAAACCTCTCCACCCTGTTCCTGCGATGGGGACTGGGTCCATGAAGCGTCAAAGGGACCCTCGGCTCTACAGAACGCTGGGGGCGCCCAAAGACACCGGCCATCGGGGAACAGGCAACGGCCCGGGCAAAGAGCTCCCGCTGGAGGCCGGGGAAGGCAGGCCCCGACAGCTCGCAGCGCGACCGAGGGCAGGCCCAGCGCTGCCGACGACGCAGCCAAGGGCGCGGCGGCCGAACGGGCCGGGGTCTCCCCATCGGGAAGGTGCTTTTCCCCCTCAGAAGCGCTCGACCCGCTCCGCCGGGGAGCAGCACCTCCCCGCCGCGGCCCCCTCACCCGGCGGCGCGCAGGCGCGGTGGCGGCCGTCACCACCGCGGCGCTTGCGCAGTGGGGCCGAGGTCCGGCGGGCGCGCTCGCTGCCGCGGGGCTCCGGCACCGGCGGAAGGCGGCGCTGCTGCCGCTGCGCGGAGCCCGCCTGGCCCCGACACAAAGACGAGGGTGGTTGTGGCGGCCGCGGCTCCTGCCCGCCCGCAGCCCTCCGCCCCCGCGGCACCACATGGCGGCAGCGCTGCGGCCGCGCCTGGCGCCGCCCCCGCGGAGCTAGGCCAGGGCGAACCGCGGCCACCCCCTGCTCGCTCCTCTCCCGCCCGGCCCGGCCGACCCCGTCCGTCCCCACCGCCTGCGGGAGGAGCGGAGCGGGGCCCTGCACAGCCCCGCCATGCTGCCCCCGAGCCGCCGCATTCTCTGCCGCCCACCGCGCCGCCGCCGTCGTCGCCCGGCGGGGTTCCTGCCCGCGCTCCTGCTCCTGACGGCGCTGGGCGGCGGCGGCGCGCTTCCACCGGGCTGTAAGTACGACGGTCGCCCCAAGAACGCCGGCAGAGCGGCGGCGGCCGCCGGCGGCCCGGTGGAGGTGAAGGTAGTTTGCAGCAACCTGGAGCTCGCTCAGGTCCTGCCTCCCGAGGCGCTGCCTAACCGGACGGTCACCCTGTGAGTACCGTCCCCGGGTGGGGGGCCTTGGTGCGACGTGGACGGGGGGGGAGGGAGCGCCGGCCTGAGGTAAAATGGGGTCAGCGGGGTGGGGGTGGGGGGGCACGCTTGACCCCATCTGCTGTCAGGGAAAGCCCCAGGAGCAGGTTTTTTTTTGGCTGTGCTTTTTATGTTTTCCCGTAGCTTCCCGGGATGGTGATTTTAGGGGGGGGGGAAAGAGTCCCGTTACTCACTGGCGGGGCGCCCCGCAGAGCAGCATCCCCACACACCCCACCTTGCTCCTTCTCTCTTGGGGCTGCTCTCCATCAAAGGGTTCAGGCTGGTCAGAAAACCTAAAGGTGTTCCTTTATTAGAAGTAGTTCCACAATTTTATTTTTTTTTTTTAAACTCCCCTAGATTTGTTTTTTTAATGTCAGGGGAAACTCTGCTTCGGAGTAGCATGCTTTGAGGTAGTTTTAATAACTGAGCGCTAATAGAGAGCATGAGCCCGCTCAGTGTGCAGTAGGCTAGGTGGGCCTGAAGTTTTGCAGTAGCAAACAGCAACCTGTTCATTGCAGCTCACGATAAAACCAACCAAAGGGTTTTATTTTGTTTCTTCTTTGGAAAAAAAGGTCAGTTTACTTCTGTGTAGCAGTAGGTGTGCTTTTTTTATGTGGAGGCAATCCTAGCTCATCCATTTGAATAACAAGTTTCAAACAGGATGTGCAACTTACTCCAAAGTAAGAAATATGTTGCTATTTACTTATACATGAGTGTGCACATGTAAAGAAAGGATTTGCAAGTTGTTTTTCTTCCTGAGACATTAACTGGTCACTCTAGCAAAGAAGTTCATAGAATCATAGAAAAGTTTGGGTTGGAAGGGACCTTTAAGGATCTTTGAGTCCAGTCCCCCAGCCATGGGCCGGGACATCAGCAGCACTGGATGACATCAGCAGCACTGGATTTCATCGGTGGATGGTCCTAAAAGTGGAATCCTGTCCCTTCTTTAGAGAGCCTTAAAGTACCTGTGCTACTGTGGGAAGACTCAAGTGCAACCAAGTAGCATGCAAGAAAATTGATGACAAGAAACTGAATTATGGGGTCTAGCTTAAGATATTTATCTACTTAACTGGAAATCACAGGTTTGAAAGACCTACCAATATTCTGAGTTTAATAAGCACAGAATGTATATAGTTCTGTCATGAGAACAACAATCTGACTGCTGCTTTTGTGAACTTCTACAGCACTGAAACACCAGGGAAGGGCTTCCTTCAGGAAGTCTTAGTGAGGTGTGGACGAGGTCAGCGGCAGATGCATGGATCTGGACCTATGAGAAAAGGGAAAGCCAAAAAAAGGGAGGTGATTAAGGCTAAAGTAGTTGTTTGTGCTTGGCAATCTGCAAGGGTTCAGAGAATATTTCTAAATCACCTGTGAGAAGTGACCAGAACTATTCATCTGTGAAGTTTCTGAAATAGAAAAGAAAGCAAAAAGTAGAAGGTGATGGCTGTTTGATCAACAAATCCATTTTAGTCTTTGTTAGCCTCAAATGCTTTGCAGCTGATTAACTGTTAAAAATATAGTATTATCTATTAAAATTTTGATAAAAGTAAATGTTAGTATGGTTGATACACTGAAGTTGACTGTGGGGGTCTTTTGGTTCAAAAAAACTTGGAGTCACAGCTCTGATTGCTGTGAAAGACAAGCAGATATCAAACATGGCAGCCTTGCTGTGAATGGACCTTTTTTCATAATTGCAGTGACAGAAGAATTTGGAAGAATGGTTCATCTTTCATCTTGATTTTCATACTCCTTCATTATCTAGAGTGTATCTAGAGCATATCTGCATACACTAATTAGTTGCTTTCAGTTTTAACTGACCTTTGAAGCTCATGATAACTTCCAAAACATTTATTTTTCCCTTTTAAACTTTTTAATAGACGTAGCAAGAAACAATGTGATTTTTTCATTGTTATTTGTAGTATCAACTGTGTTGATACAATTAATATGAACACACACTTTGAAATTTTACTTAAATATAAGGCAAAGATTATTAAACCAATGCTTCTGCTTTTCCTAAGAGAGCAGACACAGTAACTGTTGTGCTTCAGGATCTTTCAGGTTTGTTGACTCTTGAGGCGTGACTTTCCATATCTCTGAGAGAATTTTTTTGTTTTTTTTTTTTTTTTTTACTGAATCCATGATAACCTGGTTAGAAAGTTTTGGTGATTTATGGGATGTGTTGCCAAGTGCCATTTCACTAACAAGTTGATTAGTAGTGGCTGGGTTAATTGTTATCTAATCTTTTGCCAAAAATAACTTTTTTTTGCAAGCTGATACTTAGAATTGCAGCACTTGGTGGATAGTGGAAGGTTGTCTGATTAGAGTCAAACTGCCCTGAGTTATCTTGAATCTGGATTCTTGTGGGATTCTTCTATTAAGATAAGTACTAGTTCTATTATAGCTTTTTGGATTATTGGATCACTGAAGAGATAAGTAGCTGAAAATAGATCACTTGTATAGATCAGCTGCATTTTAATTCAGTTAACTTTCTTTTATGTTGACTCTTAATTTGCACAAACCAGTTTTAAATATGAGGACCTATATAGTTTTATATAACTTTTTGTTTTCTGAGTGAGCTAGGAATGACTCAAATGAAGTGATAATATTCATTTTAGAAATCCTGATTCCATCCTTATCACTGATCAAACTCTTAGACTTTCAGTAGATCAGCTGCTGTGCATTTAGCATTTACAATTTTTTTCCCCCAATGAAATATTTTTGAGGACAAAAGTCTCTAAAAAGTGAGGAAATAAGAGAAATAGTGGAAATTAGGGTACATGAGTAGCATTTGAGGATGCTGGCCAGGTTCTTTCATTCTTGCACACCATTGTAGTTAGTGGTTAACAATGACACTGATAAATTGGGCAGGGTGTCACATCCCACCTGCGAGAAGGGGAGAGTGACTAAGGTTTGCAAATCCCCTCAGTGTGGATTAAGGTGAGAGAACACTCACAGTCCAAACACAAACATCAACTTTAATGGCATGAAGACTTCTATAAGCATCAACTCTCTATGTCTTAATATATCATATAAGCTAAGCGGCTTTATGAGGAGTTGAGGTAGGCCTTGTGTTACTTAGCAGTATCAAGAGCAGAGAGCAAGAGGGAGGCGGGGGGGGGGAGAGAGAAAGAGAGAGCGAGCTGGGAAGCAAGAGATAGAGAGATCACCAGTCCTGGATCCAGCATCGGACCTGCCAACGGGGGGTGTCAGTGTGGAGAGCGCCCCAAGGAGGCTCATGTGCGCCCCTATTTATTGGCTCCAGCCCAAGGTTTCTGGAACCTTTTCTCACCCCAGCTCCAGGAGTGGTTGAGCCATTAGTCAGCCAAGGTGAGTGACACCGGGCCCCTCCCCGTGGCTGGCTTCTGGAGCTTTCTCTGAGGCATTGTCTGTGCTTACAGCACAGTCACTTGGGCCTCGTCCCTTATAGCAGGGTCACTTAATTTATGAAATGCCTTGGCCTTTGTTTGCCACTGAGCATTTTATTGTACTAGTAATTTCGGTCAGTATTATTTAGAATCTTTAGTTACAATTCAGAAAAAATATCCTAACTTGATTTCAGTTGATAAGAGACAAAATAAGTTTGTTTCGTGATTGAGGAAGGAAAGCAAACACTGGAAGAAGAGTATTAAAGTACAGAGAGATGTCCATGGGAGAATAAGTAATGTTTAGGATTTCTGGCAGTACTGTAAATTGAGATTCCTTCAGAATCCAGGTAGAAATAGCTGGTGCTTTACTGAGCAGTTAGGTCAAATTCCAAGGTGAATTCAAGTTTAGTTATAGCTAAGGAAGGGAATTTTTCGTAGCCTTATACAATAAAAACTGATTGGGATGCAAATGAAGGGTGTATCTACATGAACACCAGAGATGGCTTTGACCTTTGTAGTTTAACCAGCTAGATGAGATGCTTTTGGTGTGAAGATAACATAACTACATGAATGTAACTCGGTGCTTTGTCTGACGTGCTCTGTATTTCAGTAGATACTGAAGCCGTTGCCATGATTCACATTTAAGTAAGGAATGCACTATACTCTTGTAATACAAGTCTGAGATAAGATATCCATCGCTGTTGTCTCTGATGCAAGCTCAAATGATGATGTCATAACTTGTTGGATATTAGCCATTACTTTGTTCTTTGGAAGAGAATGTGTAATCCCACTGAAGACAAGCCCATGAAGTTGTAACCCTTGTTATTTGTTAAGAATTTTAGTTACCTGTTACACATAGGTCATTCTATAGAAATAGGAATCTAAATAAACAGAGGAAAAGCATATATATTCAGAAAAGAATTGTGTTTCTGAATCAGCAGCCTTACTGGTCTGCGAACTTCACTTACCCACATAACCTGATAGGAACATAGGAGTATCAGCGTTTGCACTTAGAAGTGTTAGAATTTACAAACCAGAGCATTAGCCTGGATTTATGTTCAGAACTGTTCAAAGATATGCTTAACTGGGTTACTGTTGAGAAGCATCTTAAAATGTCAGTGTTTTTGTCCAGCTCCTAAGTATAATCATGTTGAACTACATCCATTAAACAGCTGAAAGGCATACTTATTTGGCCTTCCAGATATCTGCGCAGCCTTTCCATTTGTAACACAAATTCCTAAATTCCAAAAGTTTCAAAGCAAAAGGTCACTCATATTGCAAGGAGTCACTTGTATCACAATGTGTGATTACATTGTAATTACATGAATTATGTGTAATTACATGAGTAATTTTTTCCCTTCTTACAGAAAAAGGACTCTTCAGTTTTTAAAAATAAAGCAAATAGCTATTATGTAGTGACTTATATTTATGATTTTTAATATTCTTTTCTTGAGGCATGATATGATGCTTTGCTGAACTGTGTTAATTTCCTTTGTTTCATTAGTTGGGCCTTTCTCTATTACGTGTTTGGAAAAAAGTGTCCTTTACCAAAACATTGACAAATGGGAGGTATAGGCATAGTAAATGTCTTCTGTGGAAGTTTGCTGCTTCTTTTAAAGTACGTTTCCATTATTTACTTGAAGGTACTTTTGACAGCTAATCCCTTTTTTGTTAAAATAGTCTATTTTAGACTGTTGTAAGTGCTCAGTACTAATAACTTGGGCAGTGATAACATTTTTTGAAGACACAAAGGGCTAATAACTCCCATTAAAATTTATCTTAAAATTTTCTTCGGTTAGTGGATACACGGACTATGCAAAATGTATTTTTCTCATGAACACATGGTAGTACAGAGACAATACTTGAGAATTGTCATATCCACAATTTAGTAATTTGCAGGTACTTGTGCATGCATTTTTACCAGTGGCATCCCACTCCTAAAAATCATTAGTGATGTTTCATTTTCTGTTAGGCTTATATTCTAATAGACCTATTCAGTATATATCTATTAGATTTTGTGTACGTCTTTTACCTTGTTGAGAAGACAGCAATCCACATTCAAAATCAGATTCATGCTTTGCTGTATGCCCTCTACCAACACTGATTCATTATTGTGGGGTTATTACTATAGGATATCAAATACATACAGTATTCTTTTATGATTGTGTACATTTGAGTATTGCAGGAAAATTCTGAGGTCACAATTTGAACAGAGTTTTCTTCTAAACTGCAGTATTTTGTTCTACCTAAATAACTATTTAACTTCAGAAGACATCATGTTATGTTCTTAATAGATATCCACTGGGATACCCAGTCAAGTTTGAATAGTGTCCTCCTGTTTCTTTTAGTGTTGCAGTAATGGCTTTAACATACATGGTGGGTTGTAATTGGTAATAGTCTTCATGCAATAATGATTGTATCAATGCATACTGATTTTTTTTTTAAAGATTATTATTCTATATAAGCATTTTTAAATTGTTTTAGGTGCCTTTCACAATGAGATTATTGTATTTTTGAGTAAATACGTGAAGTAATTAGAAATATGGCTTCTGTACCATAGATGCAATTGTAGGCAGTTGTTAAAAGCCTGGGGTTCAGATTTTGAATAAGAGCTATGTATTGATTACTGCTGAGTTAAAAATAAGGGAGGACAGAGGCAAGTTCTGCAAAACTCTGGAGAGCAAATTTAAATTTTTGTAATGAGGACAAATTAATTTTTTTAATTCTCCGAGCCACAATATTAATGTAGAGTTGCTCAATACCTTTATTCCCATAAGGATATCCATACAAGCAATGCCATGTCCTTTATGATGCCATCCCATTAGCCCTTCAGTGAGTATTAAATGTTCAATGTGTTATGGTGTATCTAGCCTCAGGAAGAGCGATTGTCATCTTCAGGACTAGTACTTTTTTCTTTTATTGTTGTCTTTTTATTGATCAGTAATACTCCTGTTTTTTGTTTCAGTTTGGCAAAACTGCAAAATACTAAAATTTAAAAGTTAATGCCAAGAGTTAAAGAAATAGAACTAGAATTTGTGCTGCAGTGATGAAGAAGGAATAACTACATGTGTCTCATTCCTTTTTTGCTTGCAGTTTGTTCATGTTTTAGAACTTATTTTTGTAATTTAAAACAAGTATGGAGCTGCAAGATGAGATTTTTTCAGAATTTAATGGTTCCCATACATACTTTGCATGGGCCAGATATGTTGCAGGTTCATGGATTTGTCATTGCTGTCTTATTTAGTCTTTATGTTCACCATAATAGTCTCTATCGTTTTTGAATCTATACAGTTTAAAAGCTTTCTTTGTACCAGTAGTTAATCCATGAAGGTTAAAAACACTTGAGCATTTCTTTTCATTAGTAGTAATAAATTGTTTTAAATTTAAGAACTTCAGAGAAGATAACTGAAGTATGTTTTGTGAGTTTTGCTTTCTGCAGTGAGATAATGAATTTTAAATATTAATTAAGCTATTAAATATCTTTAGTCTTTAACAGAGTAAATAGATGAGAATATTATCTTCACCTTTGGATTTCACTGTTTGGCTGTTTAGCAGTGAAAACTGCAATGTCTTGCTGCCTTTAGAGTGCTACAGTGGAACGTATCTGTTAATTACTGTTCATGTGCGTTACTGTGTTGTGACTTCTCCTTGGGTAATTACACAGGGCATCTCCAGTGGTGCAGTACAGTACTGTCCTACAGATCTCCAAGCTGCCTTAGAGGGAATGGGATGCCATGCACTGCAGTGCAGAGCTGCTAGGTCCCAAAGGAGCGCAGTTGCTTTGGTGGTGTGTGTGATCCAAGCTAGTCAGCCAGTTTTGGCAGGGCTGCGGAGCTGTCACTTTTGGAGTAGGAACTTGACCTTTTTGGCAAGGCAGACCAACTAAGAGCTTTTTTAGGGGAAAAAAACCCAAACAAACCAAACATAATAAATGCAGATTGATTAAAGATGTTTAAGAAATAGGCAGCTTAATTCCACACTTCTGTCTGCACTGGACAGTGTGTTCTAGGATTCATCCAGGCAAGTCTCCAGCATTACAGCTCTAGGTGGCTGTGCCGTGTTCAGGTGCTTTGTCTAAGAGTACAATCTGTGTCCTCTGCTAGGTCAGTTCAATCTAGGGAAAAAAAGATGCTTTGAGGTAGAGGGAGGGAAGTTAGGGTCTAGATACAGAGTGAAGAAAGGCAGGGAGATTGGATTAGGAGGCAGAAACTACTACTGGGAGTTGGGGAGGAGTTGAGGTGGGAGGGAGGGTTTCTTTGAATGGATGTGTTGATTATGGAGATGGGGGAAGTCAGAAGGACTTCAGAGGGAATGAAGGCAGACCAGATAAGGTGCTGAAGGGTGAGTGTAACTGGCTTAGTGAGAGATGGGCAAGAACTCTTGGAAATTCAGCAGCTACCCACTAAATCAGTAAAGGCAGGATTAGTGACTGGATGCCAGTAGGAGAAGATGGATCATATAAGCAAATGGTAGTGGTATAACATGGTCTGGGAAAACTTTTCTGGTATTGTCCACATGATGTGCCATTTCCATCTGAGGAGATGAACATAAAGGCTTATTTCTGTCAGATACAAGAACTCGTTATTAGTTAGCCCATGTTGTTACAGAATAGGTTTTACCTTGACACTTAGTATCAGGCAGAGTTTGCAAGTTACGCTCGGATTTCTAAAAGCATCCTGTAAGACATCCCAAACAACTGATTCTAATACCTCGAACTGTTGTTTTAGGATAACAGCCTCTGGTGTTAACAGGAATTTAAACCAATTCTCAAAATTGTGTGTTGATGGGCTCATTATAGTTTCCGTGGCTTGCAGTGAGCTGAACTTACAGCTCTGTGCTGGAGAAGGGAGGTCCCCTTCCACTCCGGCTTTCTGCTTCTGACACAGGGACGATCAGGAGCAAGGGCAGGGGAAAGGAGATCTCCCCCTCTGAGTGCAGAAAGGTACGTCCCCATCCAGCTGCCTGTAAAACTGTAGCCTGAACTGGAGCTGGTGTGTTTGTACCTTCACCTCCCAGACTCTTGCTGTGTGGGTGTTTGGGTTCCCCCTCCCGCCCCCTTTGCTGCTGTGCTAGCATTTGTCTGGCTCCATGCCTAGTCAGTTCAGGGAGCTAAACTATCCAAAAACTGTTGACTTATGTAGGATTAGGATATAAATTTTTGTGAAAATGTATCTTCGTGTGCCAGCAGTTGACAGGAAGTGCTTGCTGATGTGTCTAGACAAAGCACTTTCTAGAGAGCACATTTACCTGATAGGAAATGTAAATACATGTGAGACTGGGCGTGACAGCATATGCTATAATTAATGGTACTGTGATAGGATGCATAGAATGTATTGGCCGTATTGGCCGTAACAGCTTAAGTTAGGAGAGTCTGGCTAGGCATGTGTGTGTGTACAGTATTTCCTGTGAAGCAAGTTACTGTCTTGTATGTATGGAGGTTGGAGGGGTAGGGTAAACTTGCACTAAACTGCAAGTCAGTGAGAATCCTAAAAAGTGTACAACTGGTGGATAAGAAGTGGGAAACTCAAGAGGAAGCAGAATGGAGGGGAGTAAGACAGGAGGGTTACTACAGAAAAAGTCGATCACATCTTAAACTAATGCAGATGCTACAGATAAGAAGAGGAGTGGGGAGAGAGAACTTGGAGGAAGCTTCCCAGAATGTACTGGTCACAAGGGTTAGGTTACCAGTGCTTTTGGTTAGCTTTACAAATGGCAGCTCAGAGTTAGTGTTGGAAGAAATTGGATGTTGCTGTGTCCTCTTAATTTTCTCTTAGGTAGGCTTTCCAACCTGGGATAAGTACTAGAAGGAGAGGTTTGGTTGGTAAGGTCATAATTTCACAAGAATTTCTTTTGATAGTAGTATCATTTTCAGCAACATTGCTACTCATTCTTGCGTTCTGTTTTGCCCCTCAGTTCTGTCCTTTTTCTAAGATTATTTTTATTTAGTACTTTTACATAGAAAATTCACTTAGGTACTCCAGTGATTGGCACTGTATTTCACTAGAAATAAAGAATTTCTGTCCTTAAAGAACGGTTTGTCCTTAAAGAAAGGCAATAAATAAAGCATGCAGCCACAGACTGAATATCAAGAAGAAAATATCTTGAATAGCAGTGCACAAAGTGAGCATCGTTGCTTGAATGATGCAGGGAATGATGTAGGAAAAGAAGTCGTCCATCATTACATCGCATAAAGTTAGCACATTCCCAGTTAAAAATGGAGAAATATAAATAGACACAGTTTTAGTTCTGTAACTTCATTACTTCTGAGTGTTTTAGTTTACAATCTTAATATTGTTTAGTGTGCATAATAATGAAATAGCACAGGAAATCTTTTATCTGTTCCAAACTTCTATTTTGCAAATGTTTCATTGCTAAGCTTCCTTAATTATAATGTTTTTGTTAAATTGGTAAATACTGTCTCCTTTTGTTAGGAGCTCTGGAAAGATTCATAATTCTTTCTCTGTACATAGCTTGTGGAGTGTTTTCATTTCAGGGTTACTTTTAAGCAAGTACTGTTCATGTTCTGCTCAGTCCATTACTTACATTTCTTTTCCTTTGACACCAGTAACTCACTAGAAGGCAAAATACTAACTGTTGAAAAATATTGGTTTTATATCCTTGTTAAATCACAGCTTCTACACAATAAACTTTGAAAAATGCATTTCTTTTTGCATGTTCATGGCTTTCAGCAGAAAGCATTTTTCTTGGATGTACAGATGGTTATTTTAGTCCAATTTTTGCTGGTGGCCGCTTTCCCAGTCCTTAGAGTATATAGCCATCATCATGAAATGATCTGATTTATTTTCTATTTCCTGGCTCTCTATTTGAGTCTCTTAAAAAGTGTTCTGGAAGCTACTTCAGCATTCAGCTAAAAGTTGCAGTGTCTCCCAATCTTCGTACAGGCTTCTTGGAGGCCATTTTGACTGTTTTGTAATAGCATTAATGGATCTGTGTGTATTTTAATAGTATCCTATGGAAAGATTCATTTGTGAAGTTTGGAGATGCATTCTAAACTCCTGTCTAGTTGACTGCTGTCTTAGTGATGGTTGTTTTATAGCTGACAAGCTAAAATTGTTTCATAGAACAAAACTTTTTTCACTTAGTGCTTATCACCTTATTCTAATGGTAAAAACAAACCAAGCCTTGTTTTTTTTTTTTTGTTCCTGCTGTATCAAAAAGAAAAGGATGATTACATCACCTTTAATATCTGTTGCTAAAACTCTTTGTAGTACAAAGGACAGACTTTGGGTTTGACTGCATAGTTATGTTTTGCATAGTTATGTTTGCATGCTAGCAACTGGGCATCTATTGCTAAAGGTCTCGCCAATAAGTTAGAGCCAGAGTTGAGTTTCTTTGCAGATTTTTGCCAAATTCTTCTGCCACTTTATGGAGCAAAATGGAAACAGGGCTTTCAGATCCAAGCTATATTCAACAAAGGAACATTTCAGCAATGTTCTTGGAATGGGTGAAAAGCTGGGATGGTTTTTCTTTTTTTTGGGGGTGGTGGTATTTTTTTTTTTCTTGAGGTGTGTTGTTTCAGATCACCCCTTTGTGTCTACAACCATTCTGCTTGGTCAAAGGACAGGGAAATATGTTGCTTTAAGGTGACTTGAGATGTTGTCCATAATGCTTTCTAGAACCTACTTTTCAGCTGTCTGTTCTTCCAAGTTTTTAGTGTTGATTCCCATGGCTGCGAGTGTGTTTGCATACGGCAGTTCCACATTTTATTTTCTGTTATGTAAGGGTTGGACAAGCAAAATGCATTTGTTCTAAGCAGGTATTGTTGATCATTTAAAAGAAAAAAAAAAAGTGATCTGGAGCTTGTAAGACGTACGGAGCAACAATGACATTGGGCTGTGGAAACCCCTTCATGAAATCTCCAGGTACATAATTTATGTTGCAAAGTCACTTGTTAAAGAAGAGTTGAACAAGATGGGGATGAGTGGAGATCTGTAGCTCTCTACCATTTTCCCTTTAAACTTCTTAATGATGGAAAAGTTTGCATATTTTCAGAATTACTTGCCTCTTAGGAAAAATTATGGTCTTAAACTAGTAACTTAGAATTATTATTGATCACAAATAATTTTCTGTGTCTAAGTGGTATATAATAGTCCATCATTTCACTGTAGATTAATGCACAGAAATAGTGAAAGTGACTATAAAACATCTACTTTGAGGTGAATGCTTTATCGTGTTTTGTCGTCTTATGCCACATCCCTTAACACTTCAAATAATGTATAGACTAAATATATTAATAGCAAGTTTTAAACTGCATTTTTTTAAAGATTATACTTAAAACATTTTTAAGTGTGATGAAATGTCTTAGGTTATATGGAGTGTTGTAAAATCTATCATTTATTGTACTAAACCTTTATGGTTGAGCAACTAATAGCCTCTGCAGAGAAAATACTAAATCAGGCTGACTATAATTTGTACATCACACTCCAGAGAGGAATTTACCTAGTGCACAGATATTCAAAGGCTTCTGCTTTAGGCCTATTATTTTATAGGCAATGTCAGAAAACTAATTTTTATTTTACAGAATTGTAATTCTTATATAGTTTAAATTTCAGTCAGTTATAGCTACTTTTGAAGTGGTTTCTGCTCCATTTTGAATAGCTCCTTTTTCTGGAAAAAGTACAGGAAAAATCAGTAAATCATCTTAAGATGAAGTCAATTGTAACTAAAATACAAATTATTTCTGTGCTACCAAACATTGTAGTTTGCTTGCTTGCGTTGACTTGGATGTTTTCTGAACCTCATGTTTTTTTCTTCTTATTTTATCCATGTCTGAAATTGGTCTGTGTTGTTTTTTTTTTTTTTTTTCCTTGCGGCTGCTGTTATGCCTTCTGTTCAGTTTGCATTAACTATTAATGAGTTTTTTTATAAGCTCCTTCATTCTTGTCTTTATATATTACTATTTTTCTTCCCACATATGCTTCTGAAATCAGGAATAATGTTGAAATAAAGGTGTATTTTGCTCTGAATAGATTTGGTTTGCAGAATGAATCCTGTACCTACCATTTCTACAAATTGTACTTACTATTTAGGTTGAAACATTTTTCTCTTTGAGTAGAAGTGAAAGTAGTTTCAAAGACTTCAGGATGTGTGATTTTTAATGCTTCAGTTAAATTTTACTAGTTTTGCAGGCATTCCAAGTTGTAGATGATTATTATTATTATTCTATTTACCAAACTTGCAGTCTTGCAAATGTGTATTCTGGTTTTCTGTTACATGTTGGGCCTTCCTTGATGCAAAGATTCCTTGAAATACATGTAGATTTCTGAAGAGTACCTGGACTTCCTTGATTTGTACATCTGTTTTTAAAGAATACTCTCTGTGTTTCATTTGGTCATCTAGGTTATCGCAGCTGCAGCCAAGGGGCAATTTTCCTTCTTTCCTTCCTGTAAGGTAGCTTAATGTATCTGACTCTAGAACTGTATTTTCACAAGAGCAGATTTTCTTAGCTGACACTCTAGTGGATGTTACAGGCATTATAGGCACATAAAACAGCGAATTCTCAGTATACTTTTAAGTATTTTTTTTTCTCATCCTTTCCACCATTCCCGTGATCAGTCTTCACCCGGGGTTAGCTGACTGTGTTGCGTACTATGTTGATCACACTTTTGCGGTTGACATATAAATTAATCTCTTGGAAGATGCCTTGGGTAAATGTGTAGTTTAACGTTCATTGCTCGTGGAGCAGTGGGTACCAGGGGTGACTTGAGATGAGCTGCAGAAATACATGGTATGACTGTAGGGGGAGGAGAAGGAATGGGGTCTTCTTTTAGCATCAGAACTGTTACCTGGGTTGAATGATTTAATCTTAACTTCAAGAATTTTCAAACCTTCTGTCTGTCAGACTGGAAATGGAAAGATTTTCAAATAATTTGTTCAGCTGTCTTGATTCTGTGTATGTGAGATTGAGAGAGAGATATTGACTCAAAGCCAGAGCTTTTTTGAGACAAAAAATTGCCTGCCCTGTGTTTGTCTAAACCACAGAGGCTTGAGGCAATCTTTGAGAAACCTGGAGAAGAAAACTACTTAGCGTAATCGTAATATGTGGTTGTGTCAAAATTACGCTGTTTTCATAGATTGGTATTTCTGTATTTTAGTTTTATCTTATTCATGATGTGTTTTGAAGTACTAATCCTTGTCATTAGATAATAAATTTTACGCAGTGGAGGAAAGAGGGGGTGTGTGTGTGTGTGCTTGTTTTATGTCTATTGTAAAGGATATCTGAAAGATGTAGTAGACTGGAAAGAAATCTCCTAGTGGCAGTTTTAAGTGCGGAAGTAGTTATCCAGCCTGAAGATATAATTGGTGTAAGTGAAGAAGTGCACGGACATGTTGGATCTGCAGGATGCATTTGATAGAGGACCTGTCTGAAATTGAAGTGACTGTAGCAGAAGTTGTGGAACAAACTGACAGAGTGAATAAATTTCCAGGACAAGATGGTGTGCACTGGAGAGCTTTTAGAAGAGCTCAGGGATGAAAAAGTCAAATGATGAGTGTCTGAAGTCTTGCTTAGAATGAACTTGACTTTTGAGGACTGGAGGGATGGCAAATGCTGATTTTTAAAAGTGCATCAGGAGTTTAGGGGAGCTACATGGTTCCAAGTCTGATGTTTGTGTTGAACAAATCAGTAGAATTTCTAATAAATATACTGGATACCTGGATAAAGAGAGAGATGTACTTCAGAAAATTTACATCTCCTGTAATGGGAAGCTCTTCCCCACAAACCTCTGGAGTTCTTCAGAATCAGCAAAATATTTACAAGGATGATCCAATTGATATAATGAGACATAGATGCTTTTCCAAAAGGTATCTCTCAGTCCCTCGCCACAGGCATTTGATGAAATAGTATGTCAGCCTAGAATGGAAGATCATTGTACAAACAGCTAACTTGCTGAAGGATAAGAAGTGGATGTGGAAGTAAATGGTTAGCCTTCTTAGTGGAGTGGAGTCTGAGAGACCTATAACACAATGTATTTCTTAATGACCTGTAAAACAGTGTGAGTAGGGGGTTGACAGAGTTTGGTAAGTTGCTTGATATAATAAGGATGAGGGTAAAGTGAAGAATTTTGGAAGAAGTTATGAAACTAGTAATTGGGCAATCAAATGGCAGAAGCAGCACATTGTAGAAAAATGAAAATTGTATTGGGGATGACAACAATTCTGTCTTCATATATAAGATGATGGGCACTGAGCTGATCAGAAATCTTCAATTCTTAGTACAAGTGGTAAAGGCAGATCAGATGTTAGGAATTGCTAGGAAAATAGTAGGAAACAACACAGAACATCATAATCCCACTGTGTAGATTTGCGAGTTGTCTGTGTGTAGAATACTATTTCAGTTCTGGTGGTCTTATCTCAGAATTTTTTGAGTGTAGTAAAGCTGGAAAGAGCTCAGAAATGATTAAGGTGGCACAAAATGACTTTTACTTAATTATTCTTCACACAAAAATATGAATCTTCCATCTGGCAAGAGACCATCTAGGTTTCTACATAATTACACGTGGTAAAAGGAGGGTAGGTAGGGATTGATTACTGCTTGTTTCAGTGTAAGAAGTGGGGAGCATCAAATGAAGCTAGCAGGAGCTGTGTTCAGAATGAATGAGATGAGGCATTCTTTATAGAACGGAGCTTTGTACTGTGAAACCTTTTGCAATGTGTTGCGGATGCCAAAATTTTACATGATTGCAGAGGAAAATCGGCTTTTTTGTGACAGAAATATGTAGCTGTATAGAAAGCAGGTCCTTCTAAGTAAGGAAGCATCCAGCTATCCAAGGGATTCCTAATTTGATAATTTGCAGAAGGCTGTGATTGGAGAATAAGGTACTTGGCTAGATGGGCCTGATCCAGTTATTCGTGTGGAAGAGGGAACTTGCGGTTGTGTGGTCCTTTGAGAGAAGGAAGGATAGATAGAAATAAAGGAGTGCTTGCTGAGCTTATTTGCAGATGTCTTAAAGATCGCCTTGAGGAGAAGGATGAATGTGTGAAGGATGGCTGGGAAAGGTGGCACAACACGGGAGAAGTGAGCGTGTGTGAGTGGCTGAGGGTGGCAGCAGTGGAAATGGGAAACAGGCAATATGCTGTGTGGTTTTGAAACTAAAATGGGTATGGAAGAAGAGAATGTTGAATGTGTAGATTGGTTGATTAATACTTCATTTTCTATTACGCCAATTCTGGTGTTTTATTATGATAATCCTATATGGGTGTACTTTCTTTCATATGTTAATTATGTAAGCTTGCATGGTACTTAGGGCACATAACATAGAAAATCCTCTTTCTTTTTTTCCTTCATAATATTTAAGCAGTGCTGTTATGTACACCTCAGACAATGAGCTAGGCATTGTAGTTTGATATAAAGGCTGTTAAAAAGATTTACACCAGAAGTGTAAGCTGCAGCAAATAATTTTGTTACCAAATTTATAATATATTGTTCTTGTCCGTTTTTATTTACAGGATTCTGAGTAACAACAAAATAACAGAGTTGAAGAATGGTTCCTTCTCTGGATTAAACCTTCTTGAAAGATTGTAAGCACTCCTTAAAAAGCTATGTTCTGTTTATGTTTCATTAGTAATTCTGAGAAGAAAATGTCTTAAGAGCTGTGTTCTTACTTTATTTTGATGTATTTTTTTGTGATTGAAGAGTTAACATAGTTAAGCATAGTTAAGCATTCTCTTCATGAATATGAATGTCATGTAACAGCATAAAGGGATAATCTCACCTGTGGGTGCAATTAGGGCAGTTTCAGTGGGAAGTTCACTGGAATGCCATGATGACTGCATTTGCTTTGTTGTTGTTGGTCTTGTAATATGAAAACTTCTGTAAAACTTGTGTTGTAAAGAAAATTATTTCTTTAATTTTTTTCTTATGAAGTGTCAAGTCCTTTATCAAACAATTGTAAAGTATATTTGTAGGGGAAGCAGATGTATTAGAGCCTCTAAAAGAGGCTAGATGCATTTTAAGTTTGTTGTTGACACTTATTTTAACAGTTTTGCTGCTTACTTTACAACTTCAGTGTATATTGAATGTATGGGGGAAAAAAACGGGAGTGAATCTGATGGGAGTAACTTCTTTGACACCTTTTGCTTCCTGTCTTCACTTTCCCTTTCAGATGATGTATCACCTATGGGATAAGGAGAAGCATTGTAGCTTCTGTTACAGTCAGCTTTTTTCCAGCTGGTAGAAGGTCAGGATTGGCAGGTTGATCTACCTGGGAGCAAGCAGAAACTTTAGAGATAAGGATTTTTCTAGGCCATTTGACTGGGAAAGTAGCCAGTTTCATAATCATCTCGCAACATCTAGGAAGAATTCCAAAGGACTTTTGGCTTCAGGGGATTAAAAGTATTTTATTCTTTCTCTAAAACTTGAAGGCTGCAATCCCGGTCAGCCTGGCCTAGATAAATTCAAACACTTCCTCCATCCCCCACATGTCAGAAGAAAGATTTGTCTTCTGCACTGGCAGATGAGCTTTATTGTAGAAATAAGCCATTGTGCCAAAGAAGCAAGGTTATCAGCAGTGATGGCATTCTGGATCTTTACACATTATTTTGGCATCCTTGCTCTAGGTAATAAAGGCATCTGCTGACAGTTGTTATTTGTTGTAACTCGTTACAATTTTCAGACAGGAAATACTTGAAACTCTAATTAGTTTGAGATGATCATTTACATTTGCTCTATGAATCCAGTTCTTAATTTTCTTTAAAATTATAAGAACCCAGCTTTCTTCTGTTTAACTCCTGTCATTTGTAAGGATTTTTTAGGTTATTTTAATATCTTCTTTCCTGAAAAGGAAAAGAAAGCAGTAAGGCATCATGTTTTGAGCATTTGAAGTGATCTGGGGTAGCAGTATTTTAGATGGTATAGTGGTCTCATCTGAACGAGGTAACACACTTTATGTGCACTGGTGTACAAGTTAATACATCAACAAATTATTGTTAATGATCAGGTGTCTTCATCATAAAGGAAGGGATAACTAGCATGATACGCTAGTCATTAACGACATTTGTGTGTGCAAGACTTATTTAAAAAAAAAAATCTATTCAACCACACTAAAAGTAAACTTTGCTTTAAATGCTCTTGTGACCTTGGACAGAAGCTACTCTTGTAATTAAAATAATTTTTCAAACCTAAATGAATAGTCAATAGTAAAAGGAAAAAAAAGTTGAAAGCCACGGTAACTATTTTAAACAGTAACATTATATTCAGCAGTTTCAAATTATATTCCTTAATGCTCACTGTGATAACTTGCATGCCTTTAAAATTGTACTTTTTTGACATTCTTGCTTATTTTTATTTTTTCTTACTACTCATACTTCCCCTTGTTTCCTTATGAGTGTTTTCTTTCTTAATAGATATGCTCTTTTCCCCACTTTTAATTTAAGAGATGAAACAGAGATAAAATAAATAAATTCAGTAAGCATTTAAATAGTTAATTCAGACAGTAGCATTGTCACTTAACATTACTGCTTACCAGGGGAGATTCTGTATGCATTTAATGCTTGTTTGTTCATTCCTTGTAATGTTATACTTCATAGCAAATGTTTTTGCTGTTTCTCCTTAATGGTTTTTGGATAGAGTTTACGTGTATGGTTATCTTTAAACAAAGCCTTTTAAAAAAAAATAAACTAATGTCAGGAACATGTACCTGCATAATAATTGTTTTTAATTGCATTTTAATCAATATTTTCAGTCCTGAAATACAGATTCACAACTTGGTAATTCATCTGTTAACACACTAAACTTGTTTTCTCCTGTTTAGTTCTTGGACATCTTAATGAAAATTTACATATTTTTAAATGGTTTCTGTTATTTTTTCGGTTCTTCAGATAAACTTGGGCATGTGGTATCTACAGCTGGCAAATTGTTGCCCTTTAGGTTATCATTTTGCTCTAACATGTTATCTCTTGACCTCAACCCCATCTGACAATTCTTCACTGTTACTATTGAAAGGGAGAGATTGTTTTATTTGTTGCTTGTATGCCCCAAAACTATGGGGAAGTGCATTAAAAATGCTGGCCCCAAGTAGGAATTTCAAATCTGTTTGTTAATTTTGTGCACGTATCTTAATTTATGAAAATGTAGAATTTGGTAATGCATTATTTTGTAAACAGGGTGATAAGATTACCAAAATAAGAGTTTTGTTTTACTGGAGGGTAAAATATTTGTTAATTATAGTGGAAAATGAATATGCTATGCCTACATCTACGCTTATAGGAAAAAAAACATGCAAATAATAGAAGAATAACAGTAAGCAGGTCAAAGATTTTTACTGCCGTAAATGGTAATTAAAGTGTCTGTACAAAAAGATGTTAAATATTTTAATCTCCACTGACTTTGTTAATGCTATGTTGTACTATGAATTTCCTGCAGTTTAAATGTTGAAGTAACTTATTGCACAACTAATTTGTGACAGATAATTGTTCATCTAGTAGATACTTGACTTTATATAGCATTATTCAAAATCCAGCAGCTTGGAAGCAAACTGCTGTCTTCCATCTAGAAGCTAGCTAATGCTGCTTGTTGATTTTTGCGAGGATAAGGAAGATTACTTTATGCATTTATAAAGTGCTATTTTTCATTGTACATGAGGGAGAGAGGAGGAAGAGATAGGCATGTAATTCAGTAAGATATTTAGATAGCAAAAGAAGGGGGTGATATTTATTGAACCATAAATAATGACAAGGGTTTACCAATGTATTTTTAGGATATACTAATATACCTTTGAAAAGGGAAAATATGCAGTGTGAAGGGAGTGTTATTTGTAGACAGTCTCATTTTTTTTCTCCTGTTTTTACAGCACCAATCTACAGATATATGGATGCCTTAAAAATAGGAGCATCTAATACTTTTTCAGACAGTAACAATTTCTGATTTTAATTCTTGTTGTGATAGTGCAGCAGAGCATGTGAAAAGACAGCCCTGAGCTCTTCTAGTGGTGGATGTGAACTTTTTTTTTTGGGGGGGGAAGTCTTTAAATGTGATTGGAAAGTGTCAGTATTTCTTGCTTGAATATTACTGAGTGGAGAAGTGGTTTTATGAATATTCAGGAATGTGTTTTCTGCTCTAACTTTAGTTCTGGTTTTGGTTCTGGAAAGGGCCATCTCTGTTAGCTGTGGCTCTTTCAGGAGAAGACTGAGAGTGTTAGGCTAAAAAAATATTTCTTTTCCCCATCCTTACCTGGTTCTCAGGTAATTTCTGAAAAATCTGAGCTGTGAAATTGAATGCTTTGGAGTATTCTGAACTGTAGGAAGTATAGAAATTATTTGAAGGAAACAAAGGTTTTCTGGTCTAGGTTCTAGCTTTTGTTTAGTTTGCGGAAGTGTGGTAGTCTCAAGCATATTTTTTTTTAAACTTTTTTGTATTACACCTTCAAGAAATTTTGACTATTGTAGTTCATCAGTGCATGTCACAGGTGATGTGGTGGGGTAAGCAAAACACAGTGATCCAAGTTGCTGTCCATTTCTTTAGACGCAAGGGGATGTCAAAAGCATATGTAAGAACTCTTCAAAAAGTCAAGAGATGATTTTTAGTAACAACTTTTAAATTTCCATTTGGAAAATGTTCAAGTCTTGTAACTGTCTATTGTCTCCTCTTTCATGGTTCCTTACAAACCTGGACATTCCAGTTGTTTTCTATTCTTGTGTTACACTAATATAATCCAAATCGGTGATAGATTTGAGCCAGTTTTCCATTCCTAGAGAGAGTTACTTGAACCAGGTGAAGCAGCCCCAGCAGAACTTGATCCTCACATACAATTTGGATATGGTGACCTGAAAGCAGAATTCTACATCTGAGACCCACATGCAATAAAGTATTGGGCTTTCAGTTATCAACAATTTTGGTGGTACCCTAAATATTTGGTACGCTGATGGTGAAAACTCAAAATAAATATAGCCTGCTATATTTTAGGGAGAAAGCCTATGTATGTATAGGGTAGAATTTAAATCATACACAGTGAATGATGAGGAAACATAAAAATTGTTTAATCAGTCATAACCATTTATTGGATCTGCCTGCATAAAATCTACACCCCATAGAGCTGTGGGAGGGATAGGCTGACTTTGTTTAACCTGTTTTTGTAATTTCTTTGTCCTCTTTCCCCATTTCCTTTTTGAAAAGGCATTTCATGTAGTAAGAGTCCATGGTAGCTAATGTGTTTCTTGTCTGATGTTCATTTTCAAGTTCTGTTCAGGAAGAAAAGATAGTTTATCCAATGGTAGTTGAGAGAGCTAAATAATGTATACATGTCAGTATGTGTATATATATGCATTGTTTGTTTGTGCCTGAAGGATGCTTTAGTAATAATTAAGACAGTCTTCATTGTGCTGAGACAGAAAGCAATAAATCATAAGTAATATGTATTCATACATAAGTAATTTCTGCATATGAATATGTGTGCTTTTAAGTCATAGACAATTGGCCACTGAAATACTTCATTATAAATTCTAATGAAATGGAAGGATTTTGTTTTTTACATGGCAAACCATAGTTACATTTAAGTATTCTTTCATTAGGATATTTTTCTTATCTTAACAATATAACATTAGGTGCAGTTGTCAGGCTCTTAAAAATATTTTTGCCTGTTGGTAAGTTGCTATTTGCCCACTTAATCATGGATTTGAAAAAGAGCTGTTCCAATTGGAGATAAGAAAATTCTTCATAATGAGAATGGTTAAACACTTAGAGAGTTGGGTGGTGAGATGGTGAAATCTGCATCCTTTGAAGTTTCCAGGACTTCACTGGACATAACAGTGGGGCAGTTGATCTGATTTAGTTGTGCTTTGAGCCAGAAGTTGGACTACATGGGGAAGTTGTAATATTACCCTAACTGAAACCCTCTTCTAATGGATTTCTTTTGGACAGATTTTCTTTTATTTGGACAAATAAGTATCTATAACTATATCCTGTTGGTTGAGCTTTGCCAAAGAAAAATTATTAAAATCAGTGGCTGAGATGAGTAAATTCCTGTTGCTAAAAATCAGTAGTATAAATGTATTTATAAGTGTTAAACAACAACAAAAACTTTAAATCCAAACACAACTTTCTAATGAGATTGTCTCCCGCCCCTCCCTTTTCTGTGAGAATCCTATCAGTCTGTTGGTTTAACCACAACTGTCATTTCTTCATTTAGAAATTGTCCTAGATACTGGAGTCCTGGCAGTTGCACTAGCCTGTGTATCAACATCTTTTACTGTTTCTGAAGAGCTGCCAGACATGTCAGCAGTGTGTTAATTTTGAGATCTTTAAATATCTCTTATTTCACAGTTTTCATCTGCTAATACTTTTTGATAGATGAATACATAGCTAGTGCTTACTAATGACTGCCACTGGGAGGGGGGGAAAATACCCTAGAGAGTCCCCAGCTGTTGTAGTTGCAGGTCAAGAAAATGCTAACACTTTGGGCATTCAGGGTGTTTTTTAAAAACTACTTTAGTATGGTGGTTCATTAATGCTTTGCTATCTTATTTACAAAATACAGAATATACATTGAATGAGTTTTATGAAAACATGAAAATTGTTGGCATTTCTTTTTAAAAAGAATTTATTAATTCTAGTGTAATTATCCTTCTGGAACTGGTATTAAGAACTACTAAGGGGAGGGAAAAAAAGCAAAAAATTACATAAAGAATAGACATGTCAGTTTTTATCAACTACGCTGACAAAATGTATAAACAGGCTGTGGAAGTAGTAAAACTCTTGCTTTTAATTTTAAAACTATATTGTTTTTTTCCACTGAAGCAATGGGTTTAAGAAAGAGGTGTATCAGGGTGTACGCTTTGAATTTAAGTAATTAAAGATCACTGATATCTAGACTAGTGGATTTCCAAGGAATGTTGTCAAGGTTTTTTTCCCTGAGTGTTTTCCACAGTGAGATTTTAAGTTTAAGTGGGAGTTACATGATTTTAAACTGAAATTTAAAATATGAGCAGTAAGTATCATTTTTCTTCCCTGTCCCAATAAATAAGTGGTGATTAACATTTAGTATTCTCAGATTTGTCATGGTCTTGGTACTGGGTTTATAAACCTGCTGAAAGAGGCTTAAAAACATTACAGTTCTTCAGGCTCCTGATACTGCTTTGGAAGTAGTTGGCAGTCCCTGCCACTGTACAGGGCAAGAAAATAAAGTTGAGATAAGAGAAGTGTGTATATGTCATAATTTTATTGAAAATTAATTTACTGTACAGCAAGGTAAATTTAAAGTATTTAAAATATTTCAAGTATTTAAAACGTTTATTAGGTATGGCATTGAAGCGTGATCCATGTACCATGACACTGTCTGTTGTACCATGATTTGTTAATCTGGCTGCAGGAAATGCTATTGTGAAATTTTGGGATGAATTTATATTTTCGCTCATGCATATCTGTGTGATGGTAGATGTAATCCTCTTGTACTGTTCTCTTTCAGGCAGAATTATTAATGGTGTGGTAGATTTAGGAGATGTTTTTTCTACCCTTGCTTACTAAAACATTGCTTTTAATTGAAATTACTAATTTTCTTTTCAAATGCAGAACATTCACATATTACCAAGGAATGAGAAAGTTTCCTTGTAGTAATAAGTGCCTGTGAAGTTTCAGATAATAGTATAGTAAAAATCTTGGATTAATAAGGAGGTAGAAATAATTTTAGCATTCATGCAGTGATAGAGTTTGTTCAAAACTATGTAGATGCTGGCAGATGCTTTCTGTGACCTTTCAAACTAAGCTGTATCTGCAAAATATCTTGAGTTAGGAGTTAAATTTCCTGTATCACTTGTAAAATTAATAAAGCAGTTTAATGACATAGTTACTTTACATTCTTCTTACAATCTCCTATTCTGGAAACTTAAGATTTAAAAACCTGTGCTCTGAGTTTTTTCACCAGCTTTATTTGGGATTCTCAGCCAGGGCTTTGCTTTTGTGCCAGTAATGTTGGTGGAAACTTTCAATGTTGTGTCTTTGGTGTATTTTTAGGACCTTGTTTTCCTTCTTTTGGTAGATGTTGGGCACTACTACAGTATTTAAAATTGGGTAGGCTGAAGAAGACAACACTGTGCTAAACAGTATTGTACTGTGTAATGAGCTAATGTTACACCCTGAGCAGCTGTAATCTGTTTGGACACTGTGGCAATCTATCTTTGACTCTATACTCTTTCATGTGATAGGAACTGATAGAATATTTAAAGGAATACACATGCTGTTCATATTCCTCTTATTAGTTAAAATACAGATTTTCAAATTTTGAAAGATACTATGTTAGAGACAGTAGAAATGTGTTGTGGGGTTTTTTTGGGCAGTTTTCAAACAAGTTGAGACAAGTTAAGTGTATCTTCATGGATGTATATCTGTTTTAAGGGGTAGTTTGTGATAAATATAATGTCATAATTTTTCTCCGCAGGGACCTTAAGAACAACCTTATTAGTACTATAGATCCAGGAGCTTTTCTGGGGCTTTCATCTTTGAAAAGACTGTAAGTAGTATATCTAGCTAGCCAGTTTAAACCCAACAAACAAAAAAACCCCTAAAAGTAGAGTAAGTCTTAGGTTCTGGAAATTTAGACAGCAAAACTATTATATATTAAAAGTTGAATATGTATATGCTGTCTAAATTTATACACGCACATATATATTAATGTATAAAACAAAGTCTGCTTTCAGCCTTATGACTGAAGAACATCCCCTGCTTGTGGCTTGGCAGTCTCACTTGTTCTTACTGACAGTCTCTTGTATTATTCCTCCCTTTTTGTGTTGCGGTGACTCGAAACATCACTGGGTGAACGTTCATTCAGAGCTTTGATGCCATCAAGTCTTGCTTTGTTAAATGTTAAACTCCTCATGATTTCCCCACCCCCCCAAAGGTCATAGTGGACACAGTCCCTTGCTGTTAATACTACACTGAAGTTACAGCGCTGTTAATGCTGCTTTATTGAAGGTTGTGCCAACATTCCCATTAACACATTTTTTGGGGATTTATACCTTGGCTGTAAAAATTCTGTCCCAGATGAAACTTGAAAAACAAGACTTCAGCATGATGGCTTTTTTTCCCCTTTTTCTTTTTTTTTTAAAACACTCTTCAGATTTTCGGAATATCTGGGACAGCTTTTAAGTCTTAGTGATTTCAGCCCCCCCCTTTAGTCAGCATACAGATTTCCTTCTTAAATTTTTGTAGTATATGTGTTCATTTGTCACTGTGATCGGCTCACTTAAAAGGAAATTTTGTTGGTAATTGCACTTTCGAAAACCTTAAAAATAAAGCTGAACGGTCAATTCTGCACCATTACTACTTCAAGGTTACTTTTTATTCCTTTAAGAATTTTTGGCAATTCGATTTAAGACCTACATTGTAAAATATATAATATTTAAATATTTATGTAAGTATAAATATAGAAGTGGTCCTATTTATGTACAATAAATGCACTAGTATAGGTCTCTCTGGCAGGTCAAAAAATTAAGTTACATAGCACATGTGATAAATATACTGTACAAATAAGAAAATTTACTCTGTAGTGATGTAAGCCAAGCCTGTTCTAAGGGGATTTACTGGTAAGGCTAGGCTCATTTAACTGTATATGGGCAAACCATTATTACTTTAGAAATGGAATAAGGACTCTATGTGCATGTGTGTACACCCGTATAGCAGTACCTTTTGGGTTTTGCTGAAAAAGACTAAATGTATATATGGTGCAATCTGTACTCATGAATTTTGGTTGAAATACTTCTGTTTGCAGACTGTATGTCATTTGGAAATAAAACAGTTTATTCTGATTTTTGCTTCTTTCCTATTTATAGAGACTTAACTAATAACAGAATAGGCTGCCTGAATGCAGATATATTTAGAGGACTTGTAAATCTTATTAGATTGTGAGTATAATTTTGTTGTATGTAATTTCACTTCTTAAGTATTAGTCTTATGTAAGTTAACATTATTTCAATGGGAGTAGTTTGTTTTAAGTGTGCGCTTGAAAGAGGTGCAGTGTGGTTATGATTGTGGCTTGTTGTTCAATAGCAAGCTTAAAAAAAAAAAAAAGGGGTGGCGGGGGGCAACCAAAACCGTACTGCTCAGTGCTCTGTCTTCTCTGCAACCATTTTCCGGTTTCTTAGAAGGTATAGCGGGGGGGGTGGGAGAGGGGGAAAGTAGCAGACTGTACAAAATATTTTCCCTAGAAAAATGTTTCAGGGTTATAGAATCTTTTAATAGCTGTGCCTTCTACCATGGCATCAGTATGGTTGTGTTTTGCTGGCTTTTTTGCATGTTTTGTAGTTCTTCATTTACTTTAAGAAAATAATGTGTAAGATTATGGGATGTTTCTTTGCCCTGGTAGTTTGCTTCTTAGTGCTTTCACTGATACAGAGAAAGTGGGATGTATAATATTCTTTAAAAATATTCTGCTAGATCAAACATGCTTCTTACAGCATGTTAACAGCAACACATCAATTCACTGTGAACAACAAAGTTTAAAATTAACTTCTTGAAATGTATGCTCAACATGTGCTAGTTGTTGCTTTAAATAAAGTTAAAGTATTTGCTTTCAATCCTTGTTCCCAATCTTAAAATTCTTCAGCTAAAAAAAGAAGTATTGGGGAACAGTTTATTTTGGAATTTTTGCTAGGCTATCAGACCTGATTATTATTCTTACAGTCTTGTGAACTATGACAGAGTGTCATAATAGTATCCTGTAGGTTTTAAAATAATGTTACCTTGAAGAGGGATTTTTTTTTTTAATTTAAAATGTCCATTGCTCGAACATGAGTTCAAATTATGATACTTTTATTTCTTAGGAATCTTTCTGGAAATCTGTTTTCTACACTTACACAGGGAACATTCGATCATCTTGGTTCACTAAAGTCTCTGTAAGTACTTATTGCATCTACTCATAATTTGCATGATCATTTGTGTTCTTAAAAAACATTTTATAATCACTTGTTTGTACTATAGTTTTGCATTTTTACTTTTAGACCTCATAACAGCGTTTTCTTTATCTGAATAAGTGCATGGGAAATGTACGTACAGATGTTTGGGTGTTTATATAACTTCCTTCAAAAGAATGCTCAGTACTTGTTACATAGTTCTGAGAGAACAAAGCTATACTGGCATCTGGGCTTCTGAAAGTTTTACTCTGTATACATCATTTATTACTTTATATTAAATAAATAGCATTTTACACCTTTTTTTTAATAATGGGAACAAATACTTTTAAGGAAGATCTTAGTCCTTGAAGAACGGTATAATTTTGTTATACTTAACAGTGGGTACATCTCAACCTCACATTATTTTTCTCTCCTTTAATTTCATGAGAGTTGTAATCTTGTGTAAGGAAGAAAGCAAATGAAAAATATTATCAGTGCTGATGTTTAGCTTGCATTTTTCCCTGGTAGTCATGACAGTTGGCTTGCTGTACTAGGACTTTCTCAAGAGCTCTGATTTTTGGCTTTGACACCGAGTTAATTTCTTGTTTATAAAGGCAAATGTTGCTTTTCTTCCTCCAACTTATTTTAATTGTTCATAAATTGTTATTCCTGGTATTTTAATTGTGTACATAAAGGTTGCTGTCCAAGAACATCACAGGTCTGACAAGAGAACCTGGATATAACCGTTGCTATTAAAAATGTGTGTGTCTGGAGGAATTCCTGTGAACAAAGACCAAATGGAGTTTCACAGGAATGTTGATTTAGTGTTTGAAGTGTTCTGCCTGTGATGTTGTGTTACCCTCTAGACATTTGCAAAAAGAAAAATAAATTGTTTTCACTAGAGATAAAAAACAGTGTAGACACAGTGATATGTTTTGATACATTTTTAACTGTTTCTAAACAGGTAAAATATTTATGTTCTCTTTCAATTTAGCTGACTACAACACACACCTATGGGGGGATTTGGTATGTCTTTTTAGTAGAAAGTATTAAATTGTACAGAGAAGACTTTATGAATCAATGAAAAGCCTTATATGATTTCCATATAAAGCAGAATAAAACCATCACTAAAATTGTATGAATAGTGGTTCTGGAAAGAGAAATAGGTGAGAGGCTATTTTTATATTTCTGTTGATTTTACTGTTACAGCATTTGATTGCTAAAGTGAAGCAATGAAGTGTATTCTTAAGTTATGGTGATGCATATGAAAGCAATTCCTTGTTATTGCTCACTTAAATAACGTAAACTCCCTCCATGAAAGAAATTACTAGAAATTTTTTCATGCACGGGTATTAGATGTTCCTCATATTTATGGAGAGAATTCCTTTTCTCAGGGAGTGTGTACTTTTGTTCTCAGACCACAGCTTGCAGAGGATTAGAGTATCTTCCAATACGTAGTGGTAGGCAACTCCGCTGTATTTTGGGGTTTGACTGCTTGTTGTCTGTGTGTCTGTGACAATGAGAGGCATTGTACGGCTGTTGATGTCAAGCTTTCAGACCTTTGGGTGTTGCATTTTGTCACTGAATACCTATTTTGTGTTGCAGAGAATTTCAAACTGATTATCTTCTTTGTGATTGCAACATACTGTGGATGCATCAGTGGTTAAAAGAAAGAAATATAACTGTACGTGAAACTAAATGTGCCTATCCCAAGTCACTTCAGTCGCAGCCGGTGACTGGTGTTAAGCAGGAGCTTCTGACCTGCGGTAAGCACTCCTGACAACTGATACTTGTTTTCTAACTGTTGTGGTTTAACCTGGCAGGCAGCTAAACACCACAGAGCCGTTCGCTCGCTCCTCCCGCCCCCACCAGTGGGAAGGGGGAGAAAATCAGGGGAAAAAAAGAAAGTAAAATTCGTGGGTTGAGATAGAGACAGTTTAATAGGACAGAAAAGGAAGGGAAAACAATAATAATAATAATAATGATGATAAAAGAATATACAAAATAAGTGATGCACAATGCAATTGCTCACCACCCGCCGACCAATGCCCAGCCAGCTCCCGAGCAGTGGTCACCGCCCCCTCAGCTAACTCCCCCCAGTTTAGATACTGAACATGACATTATGTGGTATGGAATAGCCCTTTGGGCAGTTTGGGTCAGCTGTCCTGGCTGTACCCCCTCCCAGCTTCTTGTGCACCTCCAGCCTTCTCAGTCGGTAGAGCATGGGAAGCTGAAAAGTCCTTGACTAGTGTAAGCACTACTTAACACACCGATGTTTTAGTTGTTGCTATCAACATTATTCTCATCCTAAATCCAAAACACAGCACTGTACCAGCTACTAGGAAGAAAATTAACTCTATCCCAGCCAAAACCAGGACACTAATGTGTTCCATATTCTGTTAATATTAGTGAACAGACTTTTTTGCTTTTTTTTGTTTCCCTGAAATTCAGTACTTATATGATAGTGGTAATAGTGATTCTTTTTCAAAGGCTGATCTTCAGTCATGATTCAGTGTTGTTTGTTTTGGAAATAAATAATAAATAAATTGGTGATTGTGGATGTTAGTCTGTAGAAACTAAGGATGAGTAGCACTCTCTGGAGGTAAACTCCTTTTTCCTGCTAATCCATGTTTTTCGGGGATTTTTAGGTAAACTTCACAAGAGGAATCAGAAGCTGGTAATTTTTTTCCAAAGTCTAGCTATCTGACTTCAGATGCCCAAATTATTCCAAGCCCAAATTTCTGAAGTTAAAAGGTCTTCATTTTATTACTTACTTTCCTACATGGTGATTCTGTTGTTGATCAGCCTTCTTGTAATGATGAAACCATGACCAACTTGCTTAACTACTTTGTTATTCTACCTGTCAAAATAATAAAACATATGTATTTGTGATTTTGAAATATTAATAGTGAGAAATTGTGAAGAAATAAAATGCATAAATATATTTTTCATTCAAGTTTATATTTTTCACTCTTTTGAATGTGGGCTAGCAAAAGATTTTTGAAATGTATTACATTAAAGGAATACACACTGAAAAAGAATATGATAAGAATTTGTATTTTTCAGTATTTGATGCATCAAATGTAGTTTTTATATAAATCTTGCAAGATGCAGCTTACAAGGAGGGTATTCTTCTCCTCTTTTGAAAATTACGTATACAATAGTTTCTTGCTATTAATTGTGCTTTTATTTCTTGAATTCTAGAACCGCCGCTTGAATTACCATCTTTCTATATGACTCCATCTCACCGTCAGGTTGTCTTTGAAGGAGATAGTCTACCCTTCCAATGTATGGCTTCGTATATTGATCAAGACATGCAAGTCTTGTGGTATCAGGATGGAAAGATAGTGGAAACTGATGAGTCCCAGGGTATTTTTGTTGAAAAAAACATGATTCATAACTGCTCACTGATTGCAAGGTGAATCCATAAAGAGAAAATGTATTTCCCACTCCTCACTTTCTGCTCTGATTTAGTGACTATTTCCGTAACCAGTAAGGCCCTCTCATATCCTCGCTGAGTGAACATACGTAAACAGAAACTTCCCAAGCAGGGAAGTAGTCTGTAACTTCACACATCTCTTAAATTACCTGGGTGTGGTCACTGTTGCTAACTATCAAGTTTGAGGAGGGAGGTCTAGAGATTTGATTAGTCAAACCCACCTGCTTAAAACAGGGTTAGCTAGAGCAGGTTGCCCAGAACTGTTGCAGTTGGGTTTTAATTATCTCCAAGGATTACCCAATGCAGTTCATTAAAATGTTTGTGGTAGGATACATTTTTTCTCGTGGAACATTAAAATTATGAAAACAAGGCATTTACATGAGCTACTCATGGATTCTTTCCTCTTCCTTTTGAGCACACCGCAGTTGGTAATATTGAAGTTCTCCAGCAGAGCTCTATAAGTATAATTTATTCTGCCTGCAGCAGATTTTTGACTCATTCAGCATCTAGAGAGTGGTTATATATCCTGTAATTGTATTAGTAAATTAGGGCTTCTAACTTTATCACAAATTATGCATTTGGGAAGTTATTTAGTTTGGCCTTTCTGGAACAACTATAAAAATTCTGTGTTGAAGAGCAATGATGACACTTGGGGAATTTGGACTTTTCATCTCTTCTTTCTGAAGTCAAGGAACTTTTTCCCATGGCTGTTCTTTTTCTTTCGTACCTTGACAAAACTGAGAGCTAGAAGAATACTAAATATTTCTCTGTTAATTACAGTACATTGTACTTTTTTTACTGGTTTTGTAAGATCACTCAGTTTGTATGTAATTGGTTGTTTCTTCTGTTGTCTTTCTGTAGTTTTAATCTTTTGGTAAAAGCTTATATAAATTTTATTGCAAGACTTTTGGGTTTTATTTGTTTATTTTATCTTCTCAGTGCATTGACAATCTCAAACATTCAGGCTGGCTCCACAGGAAACTGGGGTTGCCATGTACAAACCAGACGTGGGAATAACACAAGGACAGTAGACATTGTGGTGCTAGAAAGTTCTGCGCAGTATTGCCCTCCAGAGAGGGTTGTGAACAATAAAGGGGATTTCAGGTTGGTAACCTCAATTTTTTTTCAAAGAAAAGTCCATTTAATTTTGTTTTTAACTAAGGTATTAATGCTTTGAAGGCACCTATATGGATGTTCATTTGTAAATGGTGTGTAGTAGATTTTTAGCTGTTCTAAATTAGTATGTGTTGAAAGAAGTGCACACAACTATACCATGAAATGATAAACTTTCAGCCTGTTAACTCACATCTTTGGAAGGGATGGAAAGTAAGCTATGATATTTGAAATATATAAATGAAATTATTGGAATAGAGTAAAACTTCTTAGATGATCTGTAAATTAGAGTTGGACTGCACGCATATTGATGGGGGGAGTTTCCACCAGGTTATCATTCTGTTTTTAAAACCCTCCTGCTCCCATACAACAAAATCACTATATAAGAAACATGTAATATAGTTGTGGTTTTTTTTCCCCTGTGAATATTAGAGTAAAGAATATGAATGGTGCTTCCTTTTAATGATTGTTGGGTCTGTAGTGGTAGCTCTGATGTTCCATTGTGTTGGGTATTGCAGAGTATTTTATCTTTTGTTCTTACCTCTTCACCTGTTTTCCCTTTTCTGGTCTTTCTGCTGCTGGTCACTCTAACAACACGTTACTCCTGGAGGTGCCAGCTGTAACAGATAGCTTCTGTATAGATTCTCTGTATGTAAGGTAATTCCCTTTATAACTACTCTGTGTTGTACCTCCCTGCAGTAACTTCTACTGAGAATTAGTATATGTCATCGCATATGTTTTCACTACGGTTTGTAGGGTTTCTTAATGTTGTAATAACTGCTTTTACCCGCTCATTTGTTTTCAGTTTTCTTATGCTGCTTGGCTATATTGATCTTCTGCTTGACCTTTTGTTTACATTTATAAACTCTTCTTCCTTTCCCTGTGTACATTAGAGTTCTTTAAAGTCGTCTTCTTTCCATACAGCTAATCTAAGACCATAAATCTTTTATTTTAAGAAATGAAAAGTAAGTTAAAGCATGTTGCTGGGACATAGTTTTTGGGGAGAGAGAAGATAAGCTTTCAAGTGCAGAAGGCTTTCTCCAGTTGTAGCAAAAATTCAGGTAAAGTCCTGGCTGAGAGCATTTGTTCTGAGTTCATCTTTATGTTCATCAGTTGGACAATTTGAGAAGAACGGTAGCTGGTGTCTGAGTATGAGGAACTATTAGTAAGGGAAGTAGTGTTAAGATCACTTGCTGCACAGAGGCAATTTGGAACTACTGAACAGCTTCACTTTCACACTGTAAGGAATTATTTATATAAGAAACTTTGTGCATGTCCTCTTTCTACACTGTGGTGGTTTCAACTGCAGGGATGAGCATTACACTAGAAAATGAGAACTTCCTGCTTAAGATAAAAGGTAAAGAAGGTCAAACAGATAGATGCTGTATTCATCAAAGAACACATCTATTTAAATCACTTATGCATTTTTTTAATGATACAAGTGTGAATTGTTCTTCTTTGATTTGCCATTAGAGGTGAAAACAGATGGTAAAGGCTTATTTCAAGGTGTTTTCCATTAAATTAACCTGTGCTGTTCAGTGACTGTTCAGTGTAATAGGATTTACCCCCTCTAGAACTCAGTAGAATGAAATAAGATTTCAGGAAATGTTCAGCTTATCAAAAAGTTCACTATGTCTGGGTTTACTATAACAGACTTCCATTTGTAGTTTAGGTAGAGTAATAATAAAGAATAATTTTTCACCTTTGAGACCATATGGAAATAAGGCTTTGACTGGTGAGAAAATGGTTCTGAGCAGATGGCTGTAAATGATCCTAGGTGAATTTGATTTTATAGTTTTTTAGTTGGAACTGGTTAGTCATTTTAGCTTGGAAGCTGTTTCAAAACTGGCATCTAGATTTTTATCCCTTTAGAGATGGGATAGCAAAGTGTAGCAAAGGAGGATGCTTGTCTTCAGTTCTTTGGCTCAGTAATAGTAGTTTAGCATGAGTTTATAAAAATAAGGCAAAAACTGTCTTCATCATGGAATGATGATTTTTTTTTTATTTAGATATTCTTTTAAGTCTTACTCAGATAATATCCCTGAATGTGTTACAATCCATGATTAAATTGAAAATACAGTTTACATGTTAAAATGTAACCTAATGCTTCTGCTTCAGTAAATCCTTCAGTTGTTGTGTTTAGAATAATTTTATGCTGGTAGCTGATAGAATTCTTTCTTAAATATGAGAATTATCCTTTTGAAAACTGTTACTTACTGCGTGTAATTAATCTTAAAACTGTAATTGTCATGCTGAATTTAGAGAATTGCTAAGATGTAATCAGAAAAAAATATTGGACTACCTGTAAGCTAATGAAATTATGATATAAAAACTCATTATAACTGAAAGTTATTGTTGATTTAAAGAAATGAATGCTTTCAAAACAGAATTAATATGCATGAAGGGAAGGATTCTTTTATAATCTCATGGTCTGGCTTTTTTTCCTGAAATGAAATTACAGTACTTAAATGTAAATGAACCATCTTTTCCCCCACAGCTGTCTACTGTCATGTATATGTGATAAATTTTGAGCACCTAATTATAAACAGTGATGAAATAAGAGTGTTAATACAGTCCAAATTTGCACTTCTGCTAGCAGTTGGGTAAACTGTGAAAGATATTCAAGCTTAGGCTCACAAGAAATTAAGAATGCAGCCAAACTTATATAGCCTTTGTTTGCATGATGAGAATTTCGTGTCATTAGTCACCTTTTGAGCCCTGCTGGAGGGATGTCCTCTCCGGCTTCATGGAAAGTGGAGAGTGCCTCATCAGCTCATCTCATACAGGTACTGGGAGGAAACAATTCATGGCTGAGAATGGTCCAGGTTAACATTCATTTAGCAAAAATAGGGAATAAGGGAAGTGTAGTTACAGCTGGAATCAGTTCCCCTATCTCATTCACCACTGGGCTGTAAAGAAACTTGTACCCACGCAAGGGGTATTGTGAATGGAAGAGGAAAGAGAATAAGGGACACTGCTCCCCATGAAGCGCTTCTCTTAGTGACACAGCACATTTGTGTTGTTTGTGTATGTGAAATTATGGCAGAAATCTGCGAGTTTTAAATTGCCCACCTCTTATGTTTGGTTTAGTGGAAAGCTTTCTAAATCATTAGATGACTAATATATATAATATTTAGTTTTATTAGTAAAAAGTTTCTGTAGATACCTAAATTTGTTATAAAGGTAGCACAGACTATATGACTATCTGGCATTGCTAGTATTCTTTTGAGAAGATCGTGGTAAAAGATGATAAAATGCTGTGTAGGGAGATGAATGAAAAGTAAATGCAGCAGGAATAAAGGGACAGTAACAAAAGGGAAAGAGATGGATAAAAAGTATAGGGGAAGTGGAGAGAAGAATGGAGAGAGAAGGCAAATAATCTTGTGATAAACCTTTGAAGTAGTGTTAAACACTGAAACTGTCACTTTTTTTCCATTTGATGGCTACAGAAGTTCCAGAAGATATATGGCTTAGAAATTTTACTTGTTTAAAAATAGAGTAATTAAAGCTCTCCTGAAAAACTTGTTTTTCATTTGAGTCCTACTGTTTCACTCTGGTTTCTCTTTTTCTAATTCTTTAGCACTAGGTGTGAATAGGGAGGAAAGGAATGGCACAGGCCATTTTTCAGTGAAAATATTTGTCTTGGAGGTTGTGTCATACCACATCTGCCAGGACTGCAGAGTTTAAATTATCGTAAGGCCATGTGGCACTCAGTCTGTAAGGCGATACATTCAGTCAAAACTGAGCTGACCACAATTTAACTTAAAATGCTTTGGAAAAATACAACTTTTAGAAAACTGTCTATAAAGACAAAGACATATCCCTTTCAAAGTGGCATCTTTGATGTGGAAACAATACAAAAATTTCAATGTTAATAAAATAAAATTGTTTTGGAAATTATCTTTTGGCACTCCAGTGTCAGTGTTTCTGGAAACCTGACTTTTTGCATTCTGGAAGCTGAGGTTTGGTGTATTATGCAAGGTATTTGTGGGCCTGCATGTCCTCTAACAGCTATGCCAGCTGATTTATTAGTTGTCCTCATCTGCCTGTTTTCTTTTTGGTTTCATTCTCTGAAAGCTCATTATGTATCCATAAGAAGTGGCAGCATGAAAGTAGATCATCTTTGTACTTGTTTTTCCCTAGTCTGTGTTGATCAGACTTTATTTTAATTTGTCCATGCAGAAATTCAGAGACTTAGATAAGTTTACATGTATTGTATCCCCTTATCCCTTCCTCCCTTCCCAGCAGATCCATAACTTGCTCTGTCCATGATCAGAGTTGGTCAGACATGACCCCAAGTGATGTTTTTGTTAGCTTGCTAGGGTGCATTGTAATGTTTCACTAAGGTCACTACTGCGACTGTAGCAATTCACAAAGGCTGTTGTGATTTTTCTAAGGAAGATTTTTGTCCTTTCTGCTGGCTTTTCTTCTATATGGGAGAAAAGATGGTAAATAATTTACATTACCATTGCAGAATCTATACCTGTTCTTTAAATTAATTTACATTCTCTAAAATACCTGTATATAATTCCTGGCATTTAAAAACTGTGCTAATTCTTTTTTAATTTTTTTTCTTCTTTGTTTTAACCACCTTCATTGCCACCAATTCTGGTATAAGTTTTCCTTTTTGATAAAGGTTGAATGGTGACACTTCTGTTAATTTCTTGAAGTGGCTGCTGAGGCTCTGAATGTAAGTGTATGCATATTTGCTAGGCTGGATGAATCTCTGCTACGATACCCATATAATCTTCTGTCTCTTCTAGTATTCAGATACTATGGTGATGGTCATAATAGTAAGTCTCCATTTCTTAACTAAATGATGTCACTACAATATGGAGAACTGATTTGTAATGCAAAGCTGTTATAAAAGGTAGTAAAATTTAAGCCTTTGTTTTCTATTTTGGTTTGTTGTAGTTATTGTCTAGTCTTTTCCATTAGATTCCTTACTGACTTTAAATTCTTTTATGGTTGTTGCCATGACCTGTGCATTTTAAGGGTGCCACCAGCAGCTATCTTCGAGTTGCTTGTTGCCTAAACCTAAGCAATCCTTGCCAAAATGGCCTGAAGTAAGAGTCTTTCTTCCATTACTGAACATGCCAAAACTGTTCTGTTGGAGCTGATTAGGAATAAATAGGAATTTGAGATAGAGAAGACTTTCAGTATACCCCAAAAGGTTAATCTCTTGCATCATTTAATATAATTGAGAAGCGTAGCCTTTGGCCTTGGTCCATCCCTGGAGTTACCGTCTTCTTTGAGAAAGAACTGTGATAAATCCAGTGTCTTCAGTGAGAGAAGTTACTTAACTGATGAATAAAGAAGGAAAATGGAGCTGACTTGTTCAGTTTCTCTGCTTTGGCAATATTGCTTAAATATTAATTTCCTGAATTGGAATATTCTTCAAGGTGTTTACTCCATCCTCCTACAAACACAGAAATTTTTTTTTTTCAAATATAGAGATGTTCTGAGCATCTCTTAATTTAGATGATAGTAGTGACTAAATGGCCATTTACTGAAATGCAGTCCAGATATAAAAGCAAACTTTAAATCACAGTGTAATCTAACAGAATTTTTTGTTCGACCATTTCAATTTGTGGAGACAACTGCTTTGTGCAAGGCCCTCTAAATACTTAAAACTGAGAAAAAGTATTTTAGCTCTTAAGGCTGTTCAAGGAGCTTGACTTCATTATGGTACAGAAAGCCTGGGATGAACGAATGAAGCGCTCTTTTGTCTCAGTTTTAGTTAAACCTTTTATGTTGGGTTGTTGGATTTGAGATACTTAGCATTCTCCAATTTAGGTATGTATGCTTTTTGCTTTTAAACTTTTAAGTATTAGTGTTCTGAATGATAAAATACTGCTTATGCATATCTTAACAGGGGAGAGGGCTGGAAGCAGAGGCAGGCAGACTGGCTGGCATTCCTTGTCCCTGTCCTTCTCTCTTCTCAGCATTGCAGCTTAATTCAGGCGTGGTTTCCTTCTATTCTTATGTTTCCTTTGAATCAGTTCTGATCTCATGAATGATCAGTGCACTAAAGGTGTATTGCAATTTAATTTTCTGTATTTATTCTTTATTTCATTTTTATATGTGTATATGTTCATACAGATAAAATATGCAGTAAAATTACAGAGTAGAAAGTTGAGAGAATGTTAGAAGTTTTCTTAAAAAGTGCTTAGTTCCACATACCTTGGGTGAAAGGAATTCTTTTCTACTTTCTTAACATTATGAACACTTTCTTTTCTCTTTAATTTCTATTTGGTATTATGTTTGGTTGCAAAATCAAAGTGGTTGTACTACTGCTACTGTTTCTTAATTACTGCAAATGTAGTCTTCTGTTCATATCTGCAGTTTAGTATTCATATGAATGCAGTCATTTGAAAGTTACATTGATGCATGTGAACAGGACAAGTAGAAAGCTTGCAGGGCTTTCTACTATGTATTTAACTTTTTACAGTGTTAATACGGAATTTTTCATGAAGTAGGCAATGTTCGTTTATAAAGTTATAAACTATTTTTAGTAATTTTATAAGCACCTTTTTCTCTCCATCTGCAACCTCATGAAAGAACTCAAAAAAAGCATGCTAGCTTTAGAACTCGTTAATAGTACGCAAATGTGAACAGCTTGAAAATACTGAAGGCAAGCCAAGGTGGCCCTTTAAATAGTTTAGAGATGCTTAGTTTTGAGTGTCTCTTTATTTCATGTTGTAGTGCTTAATCCTTTTATTTACTTGTCATGTAAATTTGTCTAATTTTTTTTTTGCTTTTGACTCCCCAGGTGGCCTAGAACTTTGGCAGGCATCACAGCATACCTGCTGTGTACACGTTATTCTGCTGGCAGTGGGATATATCCTGGCAACTCACAAGATGAAAGAAGAGCCTGGCGCAGATGTGACAGGGGAGGATACTGGGCAGAAGAGGACTACTCCAGGTGCCAATATGCAAATGATGTGACTCGAGTTCTTTATATGTTCAATCAGGTAATTTGTACATTTCTATAAAATCAAATTCTTTAATGAAAATAAAAATGCAAAAGTCTGTTTCTCCATTTTTTTTAAGCTGGTAATACTGGTGGTCAAGATGAATTATGATGAACATATGCCTCTGAGTACAACACTAGAACTTGTAGGTTTTTCTGTTTTGAGTGCCCGCAGACTGAAAGTGCAAGGAAAATTTTATTCTTTGGTGTACTTGTGTAAAGCATAAGAGAATGGTACTTGTCATGATTGTTTTTGTCAGCTAGATGCCCTGTCCTGCCCACACGCTAAAAAGAAACAAGGCAGGCTGAAGTTGTAATGGAGAACAGCTATTTTCATTATAATAATAGAGAGTAGTCAAACTCTGCTCTGCCTCTGTTGCTGTAAACCTCTTAATAGACTTGGTGTGGCTGATGAGAGTTACCTAGTGAAAGTAGTGAGTATTAACTAGGATTCTCTAATCTGGTACTACTCACCAGGATACAAGAGAGTATTTTAGATTTTAAATGTAGTCTCCTTTTGAGGATTATTTCTAGCTAATGCACACTTTCACAAACACTGTTCTGCAGTGATGCACCCATGCAGTGATGTACCCAACCTTGTATTTATAGGCACAGTATTGTAAAATACTCCATAAAGCTTTGAACTTCTGGTTTAAGCTTGATGTTTTCCAGTGCATGCTGTCAGATCACTAGCATCAATGCAACAGGTGAAACTGTGGAGATATGAGGATGTTTTCTGGTGTGGTGGGGGTTTTTTTGGTTGTTTTTTTGTTTTGATGTTTTATTTTTTAAATAATACAGCTGTGCTACTTGAGTTGATGATTTTTGGTAGCACTGCCTGTGTTTAACATGGGCCATGGTGCTTCTCTGACCTCAGGGTAAGATTACTGCATGTTGCATGTGTTCGGAGTGTTTCAGTGTGTGAGCTCACATTTGTTTAGAGAAAACTTCACGCTGTGTATCAGAAGCACCACAGCCCCTAACTGGCCAATCAGGATCTAAACTGATATTTGCCCTTTGGATGTCTCCTATTTATACACATAGTGAAGGCTTGATGTCCAGTGGCTTGGGCTAAATCTAGTTTGAAGCAAAAACATTGAACTGCATATTGTGTAGATGCATTGTTGCTGACTTGCTCCCTCTGTGTTCAATTACTTACTAATGCAGACATAGCTTTTTATCTTCCTGCTCTGGTTCCCTGAGGACCAATGAGCACTGGTGTAAGAAAGATGGAAAGAGTGGGGGGAAGAGAAAGGGAAAGGACTGCCTGTTCTGGTCCAAGATAAACTTAGGGGTGGACATGACTATTTGTGCTCTACTGCTTTACATTCCTAGCACTAGAGGTGCATGCCATGGCTTGGTCACAAGAAACATGTTTGAGGGCTGAAATGAGCAGTGGTTAATGACTGGTTAGCAGGTGGGAGATGATGCTGGGGATCCCTTTGTTGTCCCTTTGTGGGACACAGCGAGGTTGGGTGCTTGCTTATTGAGAGCTTTGAGCTGCTGGTTTGCTTTTTCCTCATGTGGAAATTCACATTTTCCTGCAAGGCCTATAACAGCTCAATGCTACTCCTGCCTATGTACTGTAGCCCAACTTCAGAGTTGCAACTGCTCAAGAGCCTAGATTATTTCAGCCTGTCATAATTGCTTTTGGTTAGCCAACATTTATCAGGTTGGGGAAGAATGTTGCCAACTTTGTGTTAGGAAGTTCAAAATGTGAGGCTGTCAGTGTTGTGGTTTAACCTCAGCTGGCAACTAAGCACCACACAGCGGCTCACTCACTCCCCTCCAGCGGGATGGGGTGGAAAGAGAATTGGAAAAGTAAAAGCGAGAACTCGTGGGTTGAGATAACAGTTTAATAATTGAAATAAAATAATAATAATATAATAATAATAAATTGTAATGAAAAGGAAAATAACAGAAATAAAACCCAAGATATACAAGTGATGCAAATGAAAACAGTTGTTCACCACCAACTAACCGATGCCCAGCTAGTCCCTGAGCAGCTGCCCCCCAGCCAACTTTCCCCCTAGTTTTATTGCTGAGCATGACGTCATATGGTACGGAATATCCCTTTGGTCAGTTGGGGTCAGCTGTCCCAGCTGTGTCCCCTCCCAGCTTCTTGTGCACCCCCAGCCTACTCGCTGGTGGGGTGGTGTGAGGAGCAGAAAAGGACTTGACTCTGTGTAAGCACTGCGCAGCAGTAACAAAAACATCCCTGTATTATCAACACTGTTTTCAGCACAAATCCAAAACACAGCCCCATACCAGCTACTGTGAAGAAAATTAACTCTACCCCAGACAAAACCAGCAGATTCTCCACCCCTTATTCCATACCATTTACATCATGCTCAGGTCCCCCACTGTCCAATACATCCTCATTAACCACCACCTCCCTTCCCATCCTTTGCCGCAATACATAGATATCATTCCCTTACTCTATGGACCACCCCTGTGAAATGTCTGTAAAATGTCCACTGAGTTCATTTAGTCTGTGACTTTGGGCTCCATCTGTTATGGTGGTCACTCAGGACAGGAGAGGTGGTGTGTTGCGTGGAATTGTTGGGCACCAACGCCAGCTCAGTTCAGGTCACTGCTGCACTTGGTCTGCTTCTTGTAAGGCTTGTCCTCCATTGGTTCAGGTGGTTCCTGCTATAGTAATTCCCATAAACATGCAACTCAGATCATGGGTTATAACAATTCAAAGGTATTTCCATCACAGTCTCCACCCCTGGTCCCTTTGGGCCAGGTTATAGGGCTTAACATTGCAATGAACTCCTCCCCTTGCTCCTAGCCTGGCTAGCAACAAGGTGTTCCTGCTGTAGTAATTCCCGTAACATGCAACTCAAATCATGGATTATTTTCACCCAGGATTAAATCACCTTGAGGTACACATTGGACTCCCCTCTCCTTCTGCATTACCCACCAAGTGCACCCAGCCACTTGAGCAAAAACAATCCCCCGAATAGGTTTACCCTTTCCTGAGGAAGGAATAACCTGGACTGTTTTTCCCAACAAGTTCCTTCTATGTACTGCGGGGATCTTATCTCCTTCCACGGTGCGCAGGGGTTTTGATTGGGCAGGGCCAGGTCGACAGGCAGATCCTCTAGTGTTAACTAGCCAAGTGGTTTCTGCTAAACATGCATCCCAATGCTCGAATGTCCCAGCACCCATTGCTCTCTAGTTTTTAACAGTCCATTGTATCGTTCAATTTCCCCGGAGGCTGGTGCATGATAGGGGATGTGATACACCCGCTCAGTGCCATGGTCTTTGGACCAGGTGCCTATGAGGTTGTTTCAGAAATGAGTCCCGTTGTCTGACTCAGTTCTTTCTGGGGTGCCATGTCGCCATAGGACTTGCTTTTCAAGGCCCAAGATAGTATGCTGGGCAGTGGCATGGGTCACAGGGTATATTTCCAACCATCCAGTAGTCGCTTCCACCATTGTAAGCACATGGTGCTTGCCATGGTGGGTTCGTGGTAGTGTGATATAGTCAATCTGCCAGGCTTCCCCATATTGATATTTCAGCCATCGCCTTCTATGCCAAAAAGGCGTTAGCCGCTTAGCTTGTTTGATTATGGTACATGTTTGACACTCATGGATAACCTGTGCAATGGCATCAATAATCAAGTCCACCCCTCGATCACGAGCCCATTTGTATGTTGCATCCCTTCCCAAATGTCCTGATGTGTCATGGGCCCACTAAGCTATAAATGGCTTACCCTTATGTTCCCAATCCAGATCCACCTGAGCCATTTCAATTCTAGCAGCCTGGTCCACCTGCTCATTGTTTTGATGTTCTTCAGTGGCATGATTCTTGGGCATGTGAGCATCTATGTGACATACTCTTACAAGCAGGTTCTCTACCTGAGCAGCAATATCTTGCCATAATTCAGCAGCCCAGATGGGTTTACCTCTGCACTGCCAGTTGGTCTGCTTCTGCTGCTGTAGCTACCCCCACAGGGCATTTGCCACTATCCATGAGTCAGTATAGAGACAGAGCACTGGCCACTCTTCTTGTTCAGCAATATCTAAAGCCAGCTGGATGGCTTTCACCTCTGCAAACTGACTCGATTCACCTTCTCCTGCAGCAGTTTCTGTGACTTGTCGTGTAGGACTGCACACAGCAGCTTTCCACCTTCAAAATTTTCCCACAATACGACAGGATCCATCTGTAAACAGGGCATATTGCTTTTCATTTTTTGGTAGTTTATTATACAGAGGGGCCTCTTCGGCATGAGTCACCTCCTCTGGTGACACTCTGAAGTTCCAGCCCTCTGGCCAGTCCGTGATCGCTTGCAGGATTCCTGGGCAGTCAGGGTTTCCCATTTGAGCTCGTTGCGTTGTCGGTGCAACCCACTTACTCCATGTTGCATCAGTTGCATGATGCGTAGAGGGGACTCTCCCTTTGAACATCCAGCCGAGCACAGGCAATCAAGGTGCCAAAAGGAGCTGTGCTTCAGTACCAGCTACTTCTGAAGCGGCTCGAGTTCCTTCATACGCTGCTAATATTTCTTTTTCAGTTGGAGTGTAACGGGCTTCAGATCCCCTATATCCCGGGCTCCAAAACCCTAGGGGTTGACCTCGAGTCTCTCCAGGTGCTTTCTGCCAGAGGCTCCAGGTGAGGCTGTTATCCCTGGCTGAGGTGTAAAGCACATTTTTCACATCTTCTCCTGTCTGGACTGGCCCAAGTGCTACTGCCTGAACTATCTCCCATTTAATTTGTTCAAAGGTTTGCTGCTGCTGAGTGCCCCCATTCAAAGTTGTTCTTCTTCCGGGTCACTCAATAGAGAGGGCTTATGATCAGACTGTAATTTGGAATATGCATTCTCCAAAAACCCATGACGCCTAAGAAAGCTTGTGTTTCTTTTTTGCTAGTTGGTGGAGACATGGCTGTTATTTTGTTGATCGCATCCATTGGGATATGACGATGCCCATCTTGCCATTTTATTCTCAAAAACTGGATCTCCTGTGCAGGTCCTTTGACCTTACTTCGTTTAATAGCAAAACCAGCTTTGAAAAGAACCTGGATTATTCTTCTCCCCTTCTCAAACACTTCTTCTGCTGTGTTGCCCCACACAATGACGTCATCAATATACTGCAGGTGTTTGGGAGCTTCACCCTGTTCCAGTGCAGTCTGGATCAATCCATGGCAAATGGTAGGACTGTGTTTCCACCCCTGGGGCAGTCAATTCCAGGTGTACTGGATGCCCCTCCATGTGAAAGCAAACTGTGGCCTGCACTCTGCTGCCAGAGGGATCGAGAAAAATGCGTTGGCGATACCAATTGTTGCATACCCTTTGGCAGCCTTTGACTCCAGTTCATCTTGGAGTTCTAGCATGTCTGGTACGGCAGCACTCGGCAGCGGTGTGACTTCGTTCAGGCCTCGATAGTCCACTGTTAGCCTCCACTCTCCGTTAGATTTTTGCACTGGCCATATGGGACTATTAAAGGATGCATGCGTCTTACTGATCGCTCCTTGACTCTCCAGTCGCCAGATCCACTTACAGATGGGAACCAGGGAGTCTCGATTGCTGCGATATTGTCCCTGGTGCACTGTCATGGCAGCAATTGTCACCTGCTGTTCTTTAACCCGCAGCAATGCCGCCACAGACGCATCCTCTGAGAGACCAGGCCAGCTAGACAGCTGTTTAATCTTCTCCGTACTCAAGGCAGCTATACCAAAAGCCCACCAAGTACCCTTTTGGGTCCTTGAGGTACCCTCTCCTGAGGTAGTCTATGCCAAGGATACATGGAGCCTCCAGACCAGTCACAATAGGATGCTTTTGCCACTCATTCCCAGTTAGGCTTACCTCAACCTCCAACACAGAGGGTTCTTGGGATCCTCCCGTCATTCCAGAAATACAGATGGATTCTGCCCCGTTGTAATCTGATGGTATTAGAGTACACTGTGCACCGGTGTCCACTAGAGCTTTATACTCTGTCGGGCTGATGTGCCAGGCCATCGAATCCACACAGTCCAGTAAGCCCGGTTGTCCCTTTCCTCTGCCTGGCTGAAGGCAGGGCCCCTCTAGTCCTGGTTGGAGTCTTCATTATTTGATTTTTGTAACTGCAAAACAGAAGTCCCTTCATCAGGGTCAAAAGTAGGATCAGCCCTTCTACTCTGCCCAACAGACCCTGGAGCAGTAATTTTCCTGGATGGATGCTTTTTGGCTGTTGTTTTTCCTCCAAATAGGTTCACCATCCCACTTCCTCATGTCCTCCCCCTGGTCACGCAGGAGGAACCGCAGGCTTGCCCGTGGCATGCGCCACCGGTACCCTTTCCCTTGAACAGAAAAAGGCTGACTCTTAATAGCTGAGGCCTTGGTTGGAGTGCGTGAGGAAGACCTACCCTTCTTGGCTTGCTTGGACGTTTTTTGGGTCAGTCTATTCACAGCTGAGACACAGGCCCACGTGGAGGAAATGAGATTATCTTTGTGTCTTGGAGTTGTCTGGCCAGTTCATCTATAGTTGGTGCCTCCATGTCTATCCAGCTCATTATTGCCAGGGCCTGGGTGTATGACATCAGTGTATTTCGTACAAACTTTTGCCACATGGACCACATGCACCAGATTTCATCTGGGTCTTTGGATGCCTGGTTGTCGTCCAGGTTGTCATAGATCACCTCCAACATGGCTAATTCCCTCAGAGACCGGATACCTCTCTCGACGTTGGTCCATTTGCTTCGGGAATTTGCAAGTTCTTCCTTGAAGGGATACCTGTCCTTCACACTTGACAGGAGTTGCTGCGAAAGACTGAGGACTCCTGCCTTTTTTCCAGTGTCTTTGTCAATGGCCTTATCCTTAGCAAGGGATCCTAGCTGCCGGGCTTCCTTACCCTCTAATTCCTGACTACTGGCCCCAATATCCCAGCATCGGACTGACCAGCTGAGGCTTAGCTCACCTGGTTGATGGCTAAAATCTTCTCGCATATCTCACAACTCACTTAGGGATAGAGATCAGGTGATTTCTGTCTTGTTTATGATTTCAGTCTCTTCCTCTTCCTGTTCTTGTGACTGCTCTGCTGCAGAACAGGCTCCCTCCTCTGATTCTTTCTCCTGCTCCTTCTTAGGAGAAGCTTCTTCGTCCCTTACTAAACAAGCTGACTTTCGCTTCCATTGTTTCTTTTTAGTTATAGGGGTGACTGATACAGTGTCTGGTTTAGCCATAGTGTCTGTTGGTATGTTTTCCCTCTCTTCTCCCTGAGGGTGCTGCATGATATCGAGCAGTGTTTGGTAGATGCTGGCCAGGGCCCAGCACAGTGCGGTAAGTTGTGCCTCTTTGGAATAGAATCATAGAATCATTAAGGTTGGAAAAGACCTCTAAGATCATCGAGTCCAACCGTTGACCCAACACCACCATGTCCACTAAACCATGTCCCTAAGCGCCTCATCTACTCGTCTTTTAAATACCTCCAGGGATGGGGACTCCACCACTTCCCTGGGCAGCCTGGTCCAATGTTTCACCACTCTTTCAGTAAAGAAATTTTTCCTTACATCCAATCTAAACCTCCCCTGGCGCAACTTGAGGCCATTTCCTCTTGTCCTATCGCTTGTTACTTGGGAGAAGAGACCGACACCCACCTCGCTACAACCTCCTTTCAGGGAGTTGTAGAGAGCGATGAGGTCTCCCCTCAGCCTCCTTTTCTCCAGGCTAAACAACCCCAGTTCCCTCAGCCGCTCCTCATAAGACTTGTTCTCCAGACCCCTCACCAGCCTCGTTGCCCTTCTCTGGACACGCTCCAGCACCTCGACGTCCTTCTTGTAGTGAGGGGCCCAAAACTGAACACAGGATTCGAGGTGCGGCCTCACCAGGGCCGAGTACAGGGGCATGATCACTTCCCTCCTCCTGCTGGCCACGCTATTTCTGATACAGGCCAGGATGCCATTGGCCTTCTTGGCCGCCTGGGCACACTGCTGGCTCATGTTCAGCCGGCTGTCGACCAACACCCCCAGGTCCTTCTCTGCTGGGCAGCTTTCCAGCCACTCTTCCCCAAGCCTGTAGCACTGCATGGGGTTGTTGTGGCCAAAGTGCAGGACCCGGCACTTGGCCTTGTTGAACCTCATACAGTTGGCCTGGGCCCATCGATCCAGCCTGTCCAGGTCCCCCTGCAGAGCCTTCCTACCCTCGAGCAGCTCAACACTCCCACCCAACTTGGTGTCATCTGCAAACTTACTGAGGGTGCACTCGATCCCCTCATCCAGATCATCGATAAAGATATTAAACATGACCGGCCCCAAAACTGAGCCCTGGGGAACACCGCTCGTGACCGGCTGCCAACTGGATGTAACTCCATTCACCACAACTCTCTGGGCCCGGCCGTCCAGCCAGTTTTTGACCCAGCGCAGAGTACACCTGTCTAAGCTGTGAGCTGCCAGCTTGTCTAGGAGAATGCTGTGGGAGATGGTGTCAAAGGCCTTGCTGAAGTCCAGGTAGACCACATCCACAGCCTTTCCCTCATCCACTAGGCGGGTCACCTGGTCATAGGAGATCAGGTTGGTCAAGCAGGACCTGCCTCTCATGAATCCGTGCTGGCTAGGCCGGATCCCCTGGTTGTCCCGCTCATGCCTTGTGAGCGCCCTCAAGATGAACCGCTCCATAATCTTCCCCGGCACCGAGGTCAGGCTGACAGGCCTGTAGTTCCCCAGATCCTCCTTCCGGCCCTTCTTGTAGATGGGCGTCACATTGGCAAGCCTATATAGTCACAGGATTTTGTGACAGAATAGTCACAGCATTTTTTTTTTTCAAGCATTCTGTCACTTCATCAGGATCCTGTAGTTGTTTGGGAGTGAAGTTGCAGACCATTGGAGGTGAGACGTTCTCTAGATACCTGCCCATATTCTCCCACATGCCGTGCCACCCATGACCGTACTCTCGCAGGGCCTGGGTCATATTCCTAAATTGCTTGTTAACCTTAGACAAAACCGAAGCAGTATTCCTAAGAAATACCAATAGAAGTATTTTAACTACCCAAGGATGTTCAAGATACTGAGAAGTTATTGTAACGAGGGAGAAAACATCACAGAAGAAGGCAGTGAAGGTGCCATTCTGTATTTCCTCCACAAAAAACCTCTCAGAGGAAGAAGTATAATTGTTAATTGTCTCCATGAGACGATACTCCAAGTACACTAATGGTTTCAGTACAGAGCCCCAATACCAGATTAAGCTCAAGGCCAGTGTTTTAATAACAAATCTCCCAGGCAAAACATCACTAATCACTGCAGAGCACAGCAAACTGCAAAAGCCAACACTGATTGTTAATATGTACAGCAAAATAAAGAGCATGGCGCAGATCAGATAAACAAATATCGAGAACAGATGAATCGGTATCGTGACCCGCAACTGTTAACAGATATAAATCTCTTCTAATATGCTCTGGTCAATCTGTTGTCATCTGAAACCCTTCGAGCCCCACGTTGGGCACCAAAAAGGACTGTTGTGGTTTAACCCCAGCCAGCAACTGAGCACCACACAGCCACTCGCTCACTCCCCTCCAGCAGGGTGGGGGGGAAGAGAATTGGAATGGTAAAAGTGACAAAACTCATTGGTTGAGATAAGAACAGTTTAATAATTGAAATAAAATAAAACATAATAATAATAAATTGTTGTTGTGGTTTAACCCGGCAGGCAGCTGAACACCACACAGCCATTTGCTCACTCCCCCCGCCCGGCCCCCAGTGAGATGGGGGAGAGAATTTGGGGGGGGGGGGGGAAGTAAAATTCGTGGGTTGAGATAGAGACAGCTTAATAGGACAGAAAAGGAGGGGAAAATAATAATAATGATGATAAAAGAATATACAAAATAAGTGATGCACAATGTAGTTGCTCACCACCCACCGACCAACACCCAGCCAGTCCCTGAGCAGCGGTCACCACCCCCTGGCTAACCTTCCCCAGTTTATATACTGAGCATGAAATCATATGGTATGGAATATCCCTTTGGCCAGTTTGGGTCAGCTGTCCTGGCTGTGCCCCCTCCCAGCTTCTCGCTGGCAGGGCATGAGGAGCTGAAAAGTCCTTGACTAGTGTAAGCACTACTTAGCAACAACTAAAACATCAGTGTGTTATCAACATTATTCTCATCCTAAATCCAAAACACAGCGCTATACCAGCTACTAGGAAGAAGATGCTCACTCCCCCCTCCCGGCCCTCAGTGGGATGGGGGAGAGACATCTCTCATTTGAACCAGTAAAATTGTAATGCATAGGAAAATAACAAAGAGAGAGAAATTAAACCCAAGAAAGACAAGCGATGTAAATGAAAACAATTGCTCATGACCAACTTGATCAATGCCCAGCCAGTCCCCAAGCAGTGGCCCCCGGCCAATCTTCCTGTATTATTAACACTGTTTATTATCAACGCTGTATTATCAATCCCTGTATTATCAACGCTGTTTCCAGCACAAATCCAAAACACAGCCCCATACTAGCTACTGTGAAGAAAATTAACTCTACCCCAGCTAAAACCAGCACAGAGGGTCAGACTGGTATCTTCAGAAAAGCAGAAGCAGAAGTATAATTTCCATTTGTGAAGTAGATAATAGGAAGTTATCTCTTTAAAAATACATGCACATAGGTATGCTACACTGAAATAGAGGTTTCAAATTTATTTTTTTTTTTAAAGGGAGAAGTGGCATGTTTTGGTTTTAGGAGTTGTTTTTATTCATTAGAGCCTTCCTCTTTTTATGTGTAGTAGGTCTGGAATTTTAAGCAGTATTCTGCACAGAAATTTATTGTCTCTTTGAGACTAATATTAAATGTAATAATATTATAAGCATCTTCAGAGCCTTTGAACACAAAGGTAGTTGAGCCGTTTTGAACATTAGAACTGTGCCAAGCAATTTAAATCAAGCAGAGGTCTAAGTTTAAAACGGAGTGAAACCTTTGTAACATTTATATTTCACTGTTCTTGTTTGTATCGTACAGGTATAGTTTTAGGTGAAAAGAAATTCATGTTTAAAGAAAAAGTTCAAAGAAATCATACAGAATATCTGTATTCGAAAGTTGACTTTGTTCAGTGTGTGTTAAGACTGTGAACTTCATTTACACTTTAAATGCATGATTTCTAGTGTTTAATCTTCCATTAATTGCATTCATATCTATGTACAAGTGCTAAGACCAGCAGGGACACATATATAGTTGTGCTTATGTGGCACATTGCAAATTCAGTATGGCAGACTAGATATCTGTACACCAAAAAATGGTGAGACGGGACATCTCTAGTTTGGATTATCATGGTTAAACAGCATCTGGACATGAGCTGATAACATTTGCACAGCTTTCCACTGTACTAAGTGAAACTTCCCATTTTTGGTCCCTGCTAGCTCCAGCATGTTGATGTTGCATACTATTTAGTGAAGAATTTTCCAGCATGGTGCTTGTTTCAGGAATGAAATCATGAGCTTTGTCATAGAGAGGTTCTATCTTGGGGTTTTTTTGTGTGTATGTTCTATTCCAAATGCTTTCTGTAATTACAGAATCATGAGTGAATGCTATAGCAGTGGTGTGTTTGAGTATCTTTTGGCTTCTCTTGCTATAAAATGCCGTGTTTTATGAGCTTTGCGTTGACATGCCTAGGCTCTGGTGAAATGGAGAATAAGCATTTGACAGTATTGTCTTTTTTGCTCCTTTTCTTGGTGCAACACCTCTTTCCCTTCTAGGACAACAAGACAAAACCCAGTTTTGCCTGCAGGTACAAATGCTCGTTCTCTGGCTTATAGGAAATGTTTTTGCTAACAGATAAGGTGGTAGTCTTTGGCTACTTAAAACACTGTGGTCCCTGTGGGAATTGCTATCCTCTTTGGGAAAATGCTTATTTATTAATTGCTGAAGTGTTGCCTCTATCTTGTACTTAATTTTCACTTCTTCAAAATGCTTATGTTTGTTCTCTATGTAGATGCCGCTCAACCTTACTAATGCAGTGGCAACAGCAAGACAGCTCTTGGCTTACACTGTTGAAGCAGCAAATTTTTCTGATAAGATGGATGTTATTTTTGTGGCTGAAATGATAGAGAAATTTGGAAGATTTGCTGAAAAATATAAAGAGGTAACTGGATAATTTGCCATCACTTTAAAGATGATCAAAGTGTTTGTCCTTAAGTATTCAGAGCAGTGAAACCTTCTCAACGTTAGATGCAGGCACTGAGTTAGTAGATTATCAGATTCTATTCCATGTTTTTGTTTGTTTAGTAGGTTCCTGAAGTTGCTGACCCATGGTCACAGACTTTGCATTCGCGCTGAGATGATCCAGCATTCACTGGACCTGTAATGTGAGTAACACCTCTGGTCAGCACTGGAGCAGGGAGATAGGTACAGTAAGTCTGTTTTTATTTAATATGGAGTGGGTCACACAGGTTTTCATTGGTATGTTCTTCTCTAAAAATACAAATAATGAAAGCCTCAGAGATCCTCTCAATAATGAATAAAACAAGACTTATCTTCTCCCCTCCCACCATGGTAGGCTGTCTTTATTCAGTATTGAGCTGTATCTCTAAGGTTTTCAGTATTCCTATATCTTGTAGGATATAAGATAAGACATTAAAATAAAATCTTAGAGAACGCTCATTGTTGGGGAGAAAAATGCGAGTGGTTGAATAGTTCAACCAGTGGGTAGGAACTCTCTGTTTCACTGCTGAACAGAGGTTATATTGATCTCACTGTACAGTGCATGTTGGGAAGTTGGAGACCGCAATGCCTCAATTTTAAACTTGCGCAAAAAAAAAAAAAGCCAAATTTCCCCATCCACCCTCAGCAAACCATAAATGCTGGTTGTAAATTCTTTGCAGGACCCCTTGGAGAATTTTCAGGTTAAATCTCCTTTTTACAATCATAGCTTGGATTTTTTTTGTGTGTATTTTGGAATTATACAAGCAGTTCATTAAATGCCTGGTTTTGTACCTAGTCAAAAATAGAAACATGTTTTAGGTTACTGCATGATTTGTTAACATTATAAGGATATTCTTTTCTCAGCTGTGATTTATTGTCTGTAGTGTGAGACAATCTGGCATTACTTTGCCATGTTTGAAGGTAGTAGATGATACAAAAATATCTAAGTTAAATTCATAGGTAGTTTTGGTCTTAGATGATGTATTTTTTATCTTAATTGATTTGATTTGAAGTCAACCTTTGATTTCCTGATATACTCAAGGAATGTGAGTGCAATTTCATTTAACAATTTTTAGTAGCTATTAATAAGAGTTATTTCTTATTAGGGTATTACTCTGCAAACTGTTTCTTGACACTGTATTCACTTATACCATCTTATTGTCAGTTCTTTAGTTTATGTTACAGCGGCTATTCTGAAAGATAAATACTGTAAATTATAAAAAGCTTCATTTAACAGCTTTTTCATGTCAGAAGAAACAAACTGAAGACGAATGTTCAGAAAGTTCTTAGCAGATTGTCTTTAAGTTAGAATGCAGTTGGAAAAACTTGATAAGCAGGGGAAAGAATAACGTAATATTTTTTAAAAGTATGAAACAAATTGAGTCTTGTGACTTCAAGATCTTAATACTGATAATTTATTGTAAACCCACCATTTGTTGATGTGTAAAACATGTTACCATTTTTCAAGTAGCAATAACTCATAATAAGCATCTTCAATTAATTTAACTTTGATTTGTTCTGGAGAGTTTAATGAAAAGGGCTACAGCCTGCAAATGCTGCTTGAGGCTCTGCGTTAGCTGTTGAGAATGTTTACTGATTGTAGCTTCTGTCCCTAAAAGAGACAGTTCTTAAAACAGCAAATATTTTTATATTCCCATTCTTGCCTTTACTTTTAAAGATTTTAAAAAAAGGAGAACAAACTACTATGTTCTTTCCTTATTAGTAATATTCTGAAAAGAAATTGGGAAGCCTGGATGGTAAAGGAGATGTCTTTCCCACCCCACCCTGTCTCTCTTTATGTGGAAAATCCCAGTCCCTAAATTTAGGCACTGTGAATTGCATTTCAGTCCATTCAACCAGAAAATACATGCACCTTCACTTTTGGTCCAATATTTGTCACTGTTTCTTAAATGTTGTGAAAATGCGGTGTAGGTCAATGTAGGTGCTCATTAATTTTGGCGGAGTTGGGGCCTAAATAAATGAATTTCCTTTATCGTTTGTATTTGTCCATCATACAGAAGACAGAGTAAGGGAGTGTGAGCATAAACTTACAACAATGTAATTGGTAGTTTGAAAGCAGCTCTGGTACCTATGGGTGTTTGCTGTTTCTCTCACCTATAACCTGCGACCTAAAACAGTTCATGCAAAATTGAAGGCAAGCGAGGAAGGAATCAAAGAAAAGGCAGACATAGCGAAAGGAAGAGAAGCAGAAGGGTTGCACGCTAATTTTTACTTGTATTACTCTTCACTTATTATGTTCCCCCGTACATGCAAACTGTATTATTGTTGATTTATAGTATATGTATTTTAGATTTAAAGTTGATAATAAATAGTCCTTTTAAATAATTAGTACAGTAGAACGTGGATTATTACACTCTGCTTTTAATGAAATATCTGTATTTCTCACGTTTTTGTTTTCTAAGTATAATGTAAACAGATAAATTACATTGGCATAACATTTTTCTTGGATGGAGGTAAATGTCTGAGTCAAAGTATTTCAGTATCTCAACTTGACAAGTGGTGATTGAAATAGGAACAACCAATTTCCTTTTGCTTTTTGTGCTGACGAGTCGCTTTGTATTGTCTGATAATGATCCTACTTGATGAACGCTTTCAAAGATATAAACCAGTCTTATTTCTCTTCCCTGTTAGCTTGGTGACGTGATGGTGGACATAGCAAGTAACATTATGTTAGCTGATGAACGTGTTCTGTGGATGGCACAAAGAGAAGCCAAGGCTTGCACTAGAATTGTACAGTGTCTACAGAAAATTGCTATGTATCGGCTTGCAAATGGAGCTCAAGTTTATTCTACTGTAAGTATAAATTTATTTATTTAGAAGACATTTTTCAGGCTCTTGTGTTTCAATAGCTTTTTATTTTTGTTAATAGATGTTGGCATTATCTGAAATGCCTACTATTTCTGCAGGGAGAAGAGAAATACTCTGAACAGATTTATCTTCCTGCCAGATAAACAGTTTTCTGGGTGTTTTTTTCTGTTATGGCAGAGAATCCCTTTAAGATTATTTATTATTCTTCCTGTGGTGTGTAAAATTATTTAATGTTTGATTTTTGTCGTCACAGTATTCTCCAAATATTGCTCTTGAGGCTTATGTAATAAAGGCTGCTGGTTTCACTGGGATGACATGCACCGTATTTCAGAAAGTGGCTACATCAGACCGTACAGGACTCAGTGATTATGGGAGAAGAGATCCAGATGGAAATCTAGATAAACAATTAAGCTTTAAGTGCAACGTTTCAAATACACTGTCAAGTCTGGCTTTAAAGGTTGGATACGCATTGTTTCCCTACTGACTTTGTAATAATATCTTAAATATGAATCATTTGGAAAGCAAGCTTATATTATTAATTTCTAATGTTAAAGTAGCATTTTTACATAATCCAGAATGACTGTGACAAGAGATAATAAAGTGACAAAGGATAATAAAGTTTGATTGTAGAATAATTTTTTAATGGACACAATTTTTAATGAGTAGGCGTGTTTTTCTTATTAAAACATCTTAAGTTGAAAGATGCTTTCAGACTTTTTCATAAGTATGGAAATTGAAATGCTCCCTAGTTCATAATAATACTTGGCTTTATTTTGCTGTGTTTTCACCTTCATTACATATTAAATCAGATATTACTAGTCTCCCTAAATATCTGAAATATTCTACTTGCTGTAATACTGTAATTAAGCGTGAAGTAGAAAATGGACCTGAAAGGTTTTTATGTGTGTGTGTGTGCGCATGTACACACACACGCACACACACACATATGTGGGTGTGTATAGAATGGAAACACTTCCTCATATTCTATAAAAGTATTTTTTCAGTTATATTCCCCAACATACCAGTTTGCTTTTATCACGTAATGTGCTTGAACGTCACTGCAGGGTGTATATTTGAAATTATATTTATGTAATTCTGTGAAATTACATGCATGCTTCCCTACCCAAGTATAATTTATATACAAGTTATCAAAACCTGTCTGTATATAGTGTTTCATTTTGAATGGTACTAATGCACAATTACAGCATTTCTGTTTGTCTGCTTGTCTTTGTTGCTGCTTCTTGTTGCCAATAGTCTAATCTGGAAAACTCTTGTAATACTTTACTGGTATGAACTTCAACTTTACTCTCTGTAACAAGTAAGGTAACTACAGAATCTTAACTTTTTTTTTCTTTTTAAAAAAGCATTAAGACTTTAATAACCTGATTCAACTATTTTATCATGGATTGCTTGGAAACACTGTCAAATAGGTTTGTCACAATACACAGTCGGCTAAATGCATTCATCTCTGACACTGTTCAGTTGGAGGAGTTGCTAATTTAATCTCTGTAAAGAATTCCATTTTCTCTAAAAACTTTAAAAATATGTTTCTTTCTAGAACACAATTGTAGAGGCTTCTATCCAGTTGCCAGCTTCCCTTTTCACCCAAAAGCAAAAAAGAGAAATCAGACCAGCAGATGAATCTGTCTACAGGCTTCAGCTTATTGCATTTCGCAATGGAAAGCTTTTTCCAGCAACAGGAAATTCAACAAATCTGGCTGATGATGGGAAACGTCGTACAGTTGTAACACCAGTTATTCTTACTAAGATAGGTTTGTTTTTTATTATTACTTTTTTATGATCTTTAAAAATAAGAAACATTTTTGACTCCTTTGTTTCAACTACTGTATAGCTAATAAAAGGTTTTTAGCATCTAATGTGTTACATGTTGAGAAATTTATGTGCAAATACTTTTCTTTTGTAACAGATGGTTTAAACCTAGCCAGTCACCACGTTCCTATAAATGTGACACTGCGGCGCATTGCGCATGGAGCAGATGCTATCGCAGCTCAGTGGGACTTTGATCTATTGAACGGACAAGGGGGATGGAAATCTGATGGTTGTCGCATTCTTCTGTCCGATGAAAATATTACCTCCATTCAGTGCTACTCCCTCAGCAACTATGCAGTTTTAATGGTACGACACTTAGAATTACATGTCTCTCTCTGGAACTTAAAAATATTCAAAATGCAATTCTGTGGGTTTTTTTCTTGCATTAAAGAAAATGAGCATTCCCACCTTCCATTTCACATAAAACTAGACATAAGGAATAAATCTTCAGTTTTTGCTTGTGTTGATATAAATGTTGATGTAAGATGATGTTTAAGTGGAAATCTGTCAATTATTGGACAGTGGAATTAATTGCTGAATATACTAGACACGAAAGAACTTTCATATGAAAAGTACTATATTATAGGAGGCCATTTTAATGAGCTACTTAATCAAATGGGCTTTTATGAATTTTAGTCTAATAATGACAGTTTAAAATAAAGAAAGGGTTTTTTTGACTGTTACCTATCTTCTCTGTGCTAGATTAAATTTGTTAGCTTTGTCTGTTGACAGGAGTGTTTTCCCAGGTAACTTTTTTTTTTTGCTGTGATCCATAATCTGAGGTAGCTATTTCACTGCAAATTAGCTATTCATTCACTAGTATGTAGGTCTGTTACCAGAAGACGTCGATTGAAAAAGGAAAAAAAATCAAAACACTTAGTTACTATCCAAAATATTCTTGAAATATTGCTTAAAAAATGGTATCTGAACTCTAGTCTTAACCATTTTATTGACATCAGTATGCTAACCAGTTCTAAAATATAGTGATAGTTGAAGAAGAAGGGAACGAGACACCTTCTTTTAGTGCTCTTCAGTTATGAAGTCAGATTTCTTCTTTGTCTGTTCCCAGAGCTCTTCGTTTCAGAATTTGGCCTGGGAAGCTTTCCTTTTTAGAGATGGTGACTGCCACCCTGCTTATCAGCCATCACCACAGATGCTAAATGATAAAATGTGATACGTAAAAATGGTAGGCTAGTAGGAAGCTGGGTGAAATAGTAAGAGGTTTAGGAAATACTGCTAACTTACATGTAAATTTGGTGTGGGTTTTGTTGTAGTTAATGTGCTCTGTGTGGAATTAAATACATATTTTTATGTGATTGTACATGGAAGAAGGAGGATTCCGTCATGATGATCAGTGCACGTGAAGTTGCCATTTTTGTTTGCAACTCAAATTTTCAAAAATCTTCCTCTTAAGAGAATTAAATAGTAGAATACCAAAAAGCTAAACATAAATAAAATTAAGATTTACATGCCAAGCTTTTTAAAAGAGCTCAAAGAGAGCAACTTTTCACTTTACGTCCGAAGGTACTGTTTTAAATTACTTCAAACTGTTATAATACTATAGTTGCTGCCTTTGATATTTTTTAAATATATAATCCTTTCCTAAAACATAACAGCGTTCTTTAAAATGGAATTAAACTTCATTTGTATGTGTAGTATGCATGTAAAGAGAGATTATGCTTTAAATTGGTCACATTTCTGCCATCTGGAGGAAGAAAAATGAAAAGCATATTCAATCTGCTGCTGTAAATGACTATTTCTAAATTAATATGTGGTAAGATTATATCAATATCTTATTGTGAGTTATACAGACAACTGTTGACAATCGGAAATCAAAAAAGTTAGAGGAAGGGGCAGCTTTCTTACTTTTCTGCCAGTGGCTCTCATTCTACGCTTCCTCAGAACTGGTATTCCTTAAATATTCAGCTACTTCCCAAAATGTTAGGCTGTAGGGACTGGAGAGGAGGGGGTTGTTGGAAGAGGGCAGAGAGTAACGCTTATCTGTTAGATGTTCCTTGCACACAGTTAATACACTGTAAAAGCTCTGGATGTCTAAGTAGCTGCTGAAAAAGGTTTTCATAATGCCTATTCATATATTAACTAAAAAAGCTATAACAGCCTATTTCATTTGTAGACTCTCATAGTGTTGTGAAAGTCTGGGTTCTGGTCCCAGGCTCATAGTTCTGGGGTCAGTTTTAGAAGTTTGGCTTTTAATTCAGCAGTTGTCATTAACATCAAATACATGAACAGTAGTGGCAGGAGGGACCTGAATGCAATATTCCATCATCCTGGCTGGATGGCGAATGACTTAACCAGAGTTATTTCACTCTTTTTTAGTCTGCTTTACTTTAGTACATATGTGTGTAGAATAAAGCAGGTTGTAATGTACCAACCCATCTTTATATGTTTCAGAACGTAATGTAAAGTTCTCTCTGATAAGAAAACCCATAACTGAGTGCCTAGTTTTCTAATCTAGTGATTTAGGAAGGTACAGTTATAAAATTTTGTATTTATTTGGAAATCATTTTAACCACTGTTTAATAATAGAAGAGATAACCAGGAGGCTCAGCTGAAATCTCACTATGATAGGCCTACAGCAGAGGGGAAAAAACCAGCAATGGTAGTTGAGAAGGAACAGAGTTCTGCTAGTTGGCTATAAACGCCCCAGTGTTCTTCTTAATGTCATCTCTACTGTTATTTTACTGTCCTTTTTTTATTAAATTATTATTTAGGATTAGTTTAGCTCAGAAATAACATTATTAGCTCCCCTGAGTCCTTTTAGTAGATCTCATTAAAAATGTTGGTGCAGTCAGTAAGAATTCTATTGACTTAGTGGGTATTGGGTCAAAGCCTTTGCTAGCTAGGCTAGGCATGCTGGGTTTTGTCAGATGTCTTAGAAGATTATTGTAAATCTTGTGATTTTGTAGCTTTTGTTCCCTAAGTTCACACCAATACATGCATGACATCTTGTTACCTGTCACCAGTCTGGAAGCAGCACCAGGAATACTACAGTTTCTGTTCTCCAATACTCACCGTCTATGTGTGACAATACGTTTGCTCATGCTTGTAACAGCAATGAGTTCCTAGGAATCTCCAGCTGGATATCAACCAGGCCATGGGTAGTGTTGAAATCAGATGACACTGGCTGCCTGAGGCATAATATCTTATAATCTTTCTCAAAGTATTTTTTCCAGGTGCCAAAGAAAACCAAATACATAAAAATCAAACTGACAATCTGATTAAATTAGTTTGAAATGAGGTTGGGGAGTTAGTTAAGAACAACAAATTTATATTCTGATGAAAGAACAATTGAAGGAGTGGTGAAGAGACTGCTGACTCTAATTTAATTGTAAGCCTAAATTCAAGAACTCTTCTCCTGTCCATGAAATCAGATTACCCGTCCTAACCTTAAAAACAGATTGTATCTCACTGTGATTTTTCTCAAAACAAACTGAAGCTTCCTCCTAATGTTCTACTGTTCTTTGTGAATACCAAATTTGTTCTCCTTTCCCCCAGCACACTTTTAAACTTTGCCAAGTCTAGAGGTTTAAGAGTGAGTCTCGCTCAGAATTATAGGTGAGAGAATTTTCTGTATTCTGTCTGTTCTGAAAAATTCTTTGTAATAGGTTTTTCCACTAATCTTAGTTAAGCAAATTTGTTTTATTTAGTGCTGGAAGGGACTGAAGGTGTGTGTCCCCCCCCGCCCCCAAGTGTTCATTACCATTATGGAAATGGAACCCTAGTAAATTGTAACTGCATCCAAACAGAATTATTTATTCTTGCTATTCTTGTTAGTAAGTGAAAATGTCACTCCTCAGATGTTATTTGAAATACTGCCATGCTTTAACAGTCCAAGGTTCCATTTCATGCTTACTCCTTGAGTAATATTTTGATGGGTGGGTTCAGAAAACTTGAACGATGCTAAAAAGCTGTTGAATTCTATTTGAGTTATCAACTATCTTCTGGTCAAGCAGTAATCACGGAATAACAGTCTGGTAGAAATATCTGAGTGTTATTTGGTCCAATTACCTGCTCGAAGTTTGATCAGCTTCAAAGTCAGATCATATTTCTCCAGATCATATTCAGTCAAGCTTTGAGTATCTCCAAGGACAGAGATTACAGAGTCTCTCTGGGCAGTATGTGACCACCTTCATCAGAATTTTTTTTCCTGTGTCTAAACAGAATTTTCCATGTTGCTGATAATGTCCATTGCCTCTCATTGTTTCACGGTTCATCTCCAAGAAGAGTTTGACTCAGTCTTCTTTATACCATCCCAGTAGGTAGTTCAATATAATAATGAGGTTTCTCCCATCTTCCTTTTCTTCTTAAAGATGAGCAAACCCAGCTTTTTCAGCCCCAGACATTGTGTGCTTCAGCCTGCTAGTAATCCCAGTGATCTGTTAGACTTGCTCCATCCGGTACGTCAGTGCCTTTCTTGTACTGGGAAGCCTCAAATTGAAGACAGTTCTGCAGAGGTGGTCTCAGTGCTGAACGGAAGGGAATAATCAATTCCCCTGCTTGCTGTAGTTTTGCTAGTACAGTGAAGTGTGGCCTTGGGCTACAGGTTACACTGCTGACTGATGTGGTCAACTTCTGTCTACCTGTACCTTCAAGTGGTTCTGTGGTTGCTTTCTATTCAGACCAGTGCCCAGCCTGTATTGTTGCATGCATGGGGTTATTCCATCAGATGCAGATCTTTTCACATTTTCCTTTGCTAAGTTCCATGATGTTTTTATCAGCCTGTTTCAATGGCCCACCAACATCTCTCTGAGTATCCTCCAATCTATTGATCAGTCTCCCCAGTCTATAGCATCATCTGCAAACTTGCTGAGGGCACTTTCTGTAATGTTCTTTGGGTTGTTGCGGAAGATTATAATCATAACTGAAACACACAGTTCTACATGCTATACATGTAAGTATTTTAAGAAGAAGAAAATGGTGTGTGTCTATAAGCTGCTAACTTCTCTGTATATTCAAGCATATGTGAAGTTTAAGTGTTCCCTAAGATGTGTGACTGCATTTATAAAGGTCATCCAGAATAGCAGGTAATTGTGGAAGAAAGCCAGGAACATCAAATAATAAATGATTGGAGGGTCAGGGTTGGGAGGGGGAGGGATTTCATCTAGAAGGTTTCTGTTACTTCTTTATTTTGTGTTTCATCTGCCATTCCCCCTGCCCCCACAAAATGAAGAGATAAGGTGGACTAATGTTAATTTTGTTTTTGTTGTCAGGACTTGACGGGAGCTGAATTATATATGCAGCCAGCTGATCTTTTGCATCCAGTAATTTATGCCACTGCCATGGTTTTGCTAATGTGCCTGTTGATGATCATAGTCAGTTACATATACCATCACAGGTATGAATCAAAATTACTAGACTAAAAAAATGAGTTTCATAGTGCTTAGGACTACTTTTTCTTTTTGATAGGAACACGATATAGTAATCTGCATTTGTTGGGGGGTTTTTCCTATAAAATTTGTTGATGCAAACTAACAATTAAGCAAGTAGCTATTTCATCTGTTCTTGAATATGACAATGTAGCTCTCGTAACCATGTATCTCTTAAATTCTTCACTTTTGCTTCATGATAAAAGAAGAGACCGCTCAAGAATGATCGTAGAATTTAACAAACTGTTCAGACTTTTACATTTCTGTTGATGTGAAAGCTTGAAGCCTAAAATTTTTGAATCAGGCCCCAAATAGTTGTATAAAGCTAGTTAATAGGAGGGTGTTTTAATTTATTGTGATGAAGACCAGAGATTATATTTGATTACAAAGTACGTGGTAGTCAAACAATCATTAACAGTAATTATATCTCATTTATGACAAATGTATCTTGCTAGTTTCTGAAAGACAATAATGCAGCTGTATTTTATGTTGTCTAACTTGTTTCTTTTAACAGTGTGATCAGGATCAGTGTAAAAAGCTGGCATATGCTAGTTAACCTGAGCTTTCATATTTTCCTGACATGTGTGATGTTTATTGGAGGCATAACTCAGACCAGAAATGCCAGCATTTGCCAAGCAGTAAGTAAACATGCAAACACTTGAAAAAATTAGTTACCAGTTTCATGCTCCTATATATACATACACCCCCCTTGCCTCCTATAGAGCTGTAGTACTGTACAGGCATTTTCATCAGAATGTAAAACTTAGACCAAAAAATCAATCTTTTGTTTGTTTGTTTGGGTTTTTTTACCTTAAAGATTTCTCTTGTATTTTCATCCAGCCATGAAGATAAAACTAGTTTGTTACTTGAAAACTGGAAAAGTATTTCAGAAGTGCAACAGAATTTTTTTTGCCCAAAATGCTATCTCGAAAAAATAAGTTTTACCTCTTAGTTTTATTTTTGAGACTTACTTATTATGAAATTGTTTTATAGGCCTGTATGTGGCCTTTACAGACCATGTGAAAACTGATTTCCAGAGGTAGTAAAATATTTATTTCCATTTGCTCAGTATAACGTAAAGGGAGGGAGAGAGAAGTGTTTCAAGTCAAAGACCCATGCTTTCTCTAAACAAACATCACTAGCTTTATTGAGACTCCTCTTTTATAGTGATTTGTTCTTCTGAGATTTGGCCATCTCTAATTCAGTTGCAGTGTTTCAGTATAATAACAGTTGCTGCTTTGGAATGATATAAGTGAAATTTTTTTAATGTTTTCTTTTTTCCATCCAGTGATTCATAAAAGTTTCTAATACCTCATCATAATATTCCATAATGCTTTTTGTTTGAATCTACAGTAGTTTTTAGGTTGACAAAGTGTTGCAATAAAATATGTCCCTGCTCTTTCTCCTACAAATTTAAAGAGAATGCTAGTCTGTGTGCATTGCATATGCGTGCGCGCACACACACACACATATATATGGAGATGAGGAAATAGTTTGACAAACTGTAATCTTTTTTCTTGTCGCCTTGGAGACAGTAATCCTACAAGAGAAATTCTGTGGTATGGATGTTTAGGAGTTGTGCTTTTACTTGCACATTGAAACTTGCAAAACAACCACCTCCAGTCATCTTAACAGAAACTGAAGTGTCACCTCTTCCATTCATGTGTGCCATCATTTAAGGGATATATGAAACCTACTTCTTGCAGTGACTTCATCTCAGTGTTGGCTTATAAGTAAGGAAATACAGGACAACCAGATTGTGCCTATCCTCGATGAAACTTCAGGGACTTGGGGATTCCTGGAACTTCTCTTAAGAAAACAATGTTCAGTTTATAAAATACTGCAGATGCAAAAGGATCTGACCGACAATCATTTTCTTAACAGTAGTGCCCAGGCAGTCTGTGAGAATGACTTTGCAATAATGTTTAGGCTGGTTAAATATTTAAAGTATGACACTTCCTTTTTTTTGCATTATGTTAAAATCACTGACCAGTTTGTTAGCTGTCTATATTTTGCTGCCTGCTATGTAGTTACCACGATATCATTAGCTTGCTGTTCCCTTACTCATTTCAATTTGAATAATTTCCGTAACGCAAGACATTTTAAAGTGTTTCATAAAATAGTTTCCAAAAGTGTATGATTGATATGTAATATTAAAAATGTTGGCCAGCAAAGTTCTTCCCACGTTATTAAGTTTTCCTTCCACTAGAGGTAACTGCAGCTATGTAGCCTTTCAAGACTCAACTGATATAAAGATGGGTTTGCATAGCATATTTTACTTTTTTGAAAACCACAACGACTGGGCATTTAGAACAGTCATAGTAAAATAAGAGGGTTTTTTCTTCTCTTCAGTTGAGCTTTTGAAAATTCAGACTTTATGCAAGTTGCATGTTAAATGATTGATTTTTTTAACTTGGTAAAAAGAAAATGTTTGGGGGTTCATTTTTATTTTAATTTTTTTAAGGTTGGGATAATTCTCCATTATTCCACTCTTGCGACAGTACTGTGGCTGGGAGTGACATCTCGTAATATTTACAAGCAAGTAACCAAAAAAGCAAAAAGATGTCAAGATCCTGATGAGCCACCTCCTCCACCCAGGCCAATGCTGAGGTGAGCTGCTTGTTTGTGTCTGCAACTCATTATTTCCCAAGTCGCTATGCTCATATTCTGATCAGAAAATGTAACAGGTCACTACTGGTTTTTTGCAAGTGCCTTTTATGGAAGATTTTCTTTCCAGGTCCTTAAAGTCTCTTCCAGACTTTTCTGTTCCTCAGCATTATGTTAAGGAGGACGAGGTGAAGGATGATTGGTCTTAGCATATTGCTGTGCAATGCTGTGTTCCTGATTTGTAAATTAAGAAATTGGTAGCATTTCAGCATCACCACTGGGGCTTTGATTAGGACTTTAGATAGCAACAATTCCCATTAAATTATCATAGAAGAAAGAATGTGGAGAACTGTTATCACACAATTAACAAACACTGCAATTTAAGTGAATACAGTTTAGTATGTTTTCCAAAGATAGCTTACAAATAGTTTGAAAAATAGGTATCAGTCATTATCAAATGAAAATAGTGTTCTTTGTGAAGCATTCCTCTTAGAATTTTTATTTCTGAAATCACTGAAATGGGACAAACTAGTTATCTGTGAAATTCACCCTATGTGAAATATTTTAAATAGAAAACATTAACATACTTTGTTCTTACAGCTTACTGAGCCTCTGGATATTAATTAAAAACTGCTAAGCTGAAATTCTCCACAAGGTGGCAGAAGTTGATTAACTTTGATTAGTTATAGGCAAATATGTAGAAAGCTTGATTTTAAAGTAGAGACTGCAGAAAATCAGAAATGCTTTTCTGAATGTCATCAACTAAAATTTGCAGTACTATATACAAGCATATAGAAATATTTAATTGATAATTTAGAAGGTAGAAGGTTACTATTTATACCACTTAAGGCCTGTCTTTGCTTTCCTTAACTTTTATTATTTTTCTTTTAAGAAAAAGTAAATCTGTTGTATGCACTGTAGGATATCATGCCGACCACCAACTGTGTGCCTTCCAGCAGGGTACTGAGTAGCCTTTTTAACATCTGTTGTGATTTTATTTTTTTCATCCCTTATTATTTGTCATGGAGTTCTTGCTTTGGAAAATGTTACAGTAAAATTACCAGCTTCACGGGCTCAGCTCAGAGTTTTGTGCAAGAGTTTCTCACTTGTTTGGAACTGGTCACCTACTGTTATCAGGCCCCCTGTTTCTTGAATTTAAAGAGACAAAACAACCGATTCTCTGTTTGCCTCCATGCTGTTTATATTTCTCCTCCGTATGCGTTTTCAGAACTACAAAGGGTCTGTTGGAACAGGAAAAAAAACCTCTGGTAAATGTATGTAGGGACACATTTTTCTCCTTATTTGCCATACGTAAATTATTCTGCTTTGTGTTCTTTGGGTTTAAAGAAGTCCATCTTGCAGATGATAGGTAGACATGATGTTTACGCTGATCTTCAGTTCCTGTAGGTATTTTGTGAGGGTGGACTTCGTACCTGTTAAGCTTCCTTCCCCTCTAGCATAGATAAGCTTTAGTCTTTATTTTGGGAAATTCATTGCATGTAAGACAATTTTGTTGGTGGTGATGATATTCATTCAGTGTTAACAGGACTTTGTCACAGGTCATGAACAAGGTGGAAAAAGACTTTGAAATGGATCCGGTGTTCTGCAGAAAGCCACTACAGACAGTAGAGAAGAGATTTGCTGTGACTCACAGTAGCCATGTTGAGAAGATAGTGCAATGCTTGGCACCGGTTGGAATTTCTTAACTGTGAAAAACTTTATGCCAAGTATATTGCATTGCCATGCCAGGCAAGAGGGTGTAAAAATACCTGAGGTTCTCAGCTGCCAGTCAGAAGAAGGAAGTGGGGTTTGTAGTGCAGAAATGGTATTTTGTTCAGCAGACTCCAACCAAGACAAAAGGAAACAGTTTCAAATTTTTTAACTAAAATAACTACTTTACAAAGAACCTTGCTGAAGATCTTAATAATGGGATACTTCATGTAAAGCGTGAAATAAAATAAAAATACAAATATTTGTATTTTATAATTTTATTTAAAATAAATACAAATACTTGTATTACTATAATACAAATACTGGGTGAATGTTCTACTTAGAAACACAGCGTTTCACTATTTATGGGGTTTTTTTTCTGTTACCATCGTAACACCTCTTGTGTACCCATGTCATTAGATGTGTTTTTCTCTTTTTGATCTAACTTAAGGAAAAGTTTTAGCTTGTACAGCATTCTGCCCCAACATCTTAATATTACTGCATCTCCTCTAGCATACTTTGTATATGTTTTTTAGTTACTATTCTGTTCGTATAGCTCCTTGCTGCGTGATAGTTTTGGTTTGTAATTTGGGCTCTTGTGTGTTGCTGTGTCTTAAGTCTTCAGCAATTCCTGAGTGGTTTGGGGGTTTTTTTGGTGGGTTTTTTTGGTGTTAGTACTTGGTATCTTGGTATGGTTCAAGGCCGGTTGTAAACATGTTCCTTCAATACAGCAAACTGAACTACGGCTACAAACAATCCATATTGCTTCACTCTCCCACCAGTAACAATTTGCCTTGTGTAGAACTAGCTGTTCAAGTGTGAGTAGTGGTGCATCTTTGAGGCAGTGATTTAGTAATTTGTAGTGAAAGGTAAGTGGAGTAAAATCATCCACAAAGATCTGTTTCATCTGGTCAGCTACCGATTGCTGCATCAAGATATGGAATAAACCAATGACAGAATTTGATCTCTGTAGGATTCAGCAACTAAGTAATATATTTAGTGTACCTAGACTTCCAAGAAAGACTTAATTTATTTTAGACTGTTGTTTTGTGACTCAAGTGAGACAGCAGTAGCTTCTGGTGAATAATCTGAAATGCAGTGGAAAGGTCCAAGACCATCGGAATAGGGGTGTCTCGTTGACAAAACAAACTACCCATCTGTATGTCACAGTAGTAATTTTCACTGCATGTTCTGATCTGAATTTGGACTGGATTAACGTAAGATGCAGGACAGAGTGCCATTAATTTGAATGATTGTCAGTAATTATTGATCTGCCACTAATGAATTCAATGTGAATTCACAGAAATTGGAATGAAAAGTTAGATACTCCAACAACATTATGTCCTCATCCTTGTGAAGGCATACAGTTTTTATTAACACCACCACAGGGAACCAGGAGGTGTATACTATGAGATTATAGAGTCCGTTAAAAATAAATAAATAAGAACACCACCACTCCCCAAACCCAGCAACAAGAGTTCTTATAGCTGATCTTCTGAACATAGCATCCATAATATTACACAAGTTCATCTCTGGAACAAGAGATGTACCACTTAGTGTTTTCCTTCTAAGTTTCTGTATTCTCTTCCAGCAGTTTACAACTTTTGACTGCCAGCTTTTGCTTCTTCCTTTTAACTGTGTATACCTTTGTTCATTGCCTTTGAGGGAGGTGAGCAGCTGTGAGAGAGAGGTGGTTTACAACAGGAGGAAAAAAGTTATAGTGAGGAAGACTTAGAAATTGATACTGCCGAAGCCCAAACCTGATTTCACCCTAATTATTTTCTTAAAGAACTTGCATGTTTCCAGAATCCTGGAAAGCCCTCATTTCCTTCATGGTGACTGAATAAAATCCATTGCTGCTAAGCAGCCACTGATACACTGGCTTTACTTTTTAGGTTCTACCTTATTGGTGGAGGGATCCCTATCATAGTTTGTGGAATAACAGCAGCAGCAAACATCCGAAATTATGGCAGCAGACCTAATGCTCCTTAGTAAGTACCATATAACTGAGAGCTCTGTCATAAGATTTCATGGGTTGGTTTGCTTTTCTAAGTACTCTCGTTGCAATTAATTCTGATTCTTCCAGAAAATGTAACACAGCCAAGATCACTTCAAAGTACCATAATGAACTGATAAAGCATAAGTGACTTGTGAGAAAACGTTAATTTTGATTCTTTGGTTTGTTTCTTTTCCAGTTGCTGGATGACTTGGGAACCTAGCTTAGGAGCATTTTACGGACCAGCTAGCTTTATAATTTTCATAAACTGTATGTATTTTCTCAGCATATTCATACAACTAAAACGTCACCCTGAACGTAAATATGAACTTAAGGAACCCATTGAGGAACAGCAGCGTCTGGCCACCAACGAACACGGGGAACTGGCTCATCAAGATTCATTGTCGGTGTCACTAGTTTCTACATCTGCTTTGGAGAACGAGCACAGTTTTCAAGCACAGCTGCTGGGAGTGGGCCTTACTTTGCTTTTGTATGTCGCTCTGTGGATCTTTGGAGCTCTGTCGGTTTCCCTGTATTATCCCATGGACCTGATCTTCAGCTGTTTTTTTGGGGCAACATGTTTAAGCCTCAGTGCCTTTCTTATGGTGCACCACTGCATTAACAGGGAAGATGTTAGGCATGCTTGGATAATGACTTGCTGCCCTGGAAGGAGTACGTATTCAGTGCAAGTAAATGTTCAGCCCTCCAGTTCCAGTGTAACCAATGGAGAGGCCCCTAAGTGCACCAACAGTAGCACAGAATCTTCATGCACAAATAAAAGTGCATCAAGCCTAAAAAATTCTTCTCAAGGTTGTAAACTAACTAACTTACAAGCTGCGGCAGCTCAGTGCCACCCTACTTCTCTGCCATTGAACACAGGTCCTCAACTTGATAACAGTCTCACTGAACATTCAGTGGATAATGATATCAAAATGCATGTAGCTCCCTTGGAGGTACAGTTTCGGACAAACGGGCACCCGAGTCGGCATCATAAGAACAGAAGCAAGGGACATCGTGCTAGCAGGCTTGCAGTATTGAAGGAATATGCATATGATGTTCCCACAAGTGTGGAAGGAAGTGTGCAAAATGGCTTACCCAAAAGTCGACAAAGCAACAGCGAAGGGCATTCAAGGAGCCGAAGAGCCTATTTGGCATATAGAGAACGTCAGTATAACCAATCCCAACAGGATAGCAGTGATGCTTGCAGTACGCTTCCAAAAAGTAGCAGAAATACAGAAAAAACAATAGCTACCAACAACAAAAAAGATATTCTAAGGAAACCAATAGCGGTTGAACTTGAAAACCAACAAAAATCTTATGGCTTAAATTTAGCCATTCAGAATGGACCGCTTAAAAGCAGTGGACAGGATGGACCCTTGCTCACTGCAGACAGTACTGGTAATATTAGAACTGGGTTGTGGAAACACGAAACTACTGTGTAGCATTATAATTCATTGCGGGACGAATCCATATGAACTGTGATTACACATTCCTTAAAGCTATTAACACTTTTAAAGACTGTTTACAAACTCTAGGTACTTTATGCAGGGAGGGAACAACGATAATCTGCCAGGCAAAAGATTGTATGCATTATTATCTTTGCTGTTCTTACAAAGATGAACTTTTGGTATTTTGTGAAATTTTTTTTGAAGTGTCAATCTTGAGAGATGCAGAACATAACATTGTACATTTTTATTTTTTACCTGTAGCCCTGCAGATGTGTCCACCACACATTTCAAATTTGTATTTAAGTGTATAATAAATAGTATTTTCCCCAGCAGCCCAATGTTGTACTTATTTGTTGGGTTTTTTAAAGATTATTGCACTGAATGTCATCTTGATTTTTACTAGTTCAGTATCTGAAAATTATGAGTTTGTTACTAAAGAAAATATTTGGTGTCTGAAATAGACAATGCAAATAGCTCAAGTAATTGCATAAGGCCTAGAATTTGTTTGAAATGAAAAAGCTACATTTTAAAGAGATTTTTAGTATATGGGCAACTTGTTTACTCCAAAATCATTGTCTTGTACTTGCTGCGTAAGTTAGTTATATTTTCAGATGGCTGTGGCTTATTTTAATGCACTTGTACAGAGTTTTAGTTTACTTGGTAATGTTTTTGGATAATACTCTATTTTGCCCTCATACTTACCTGACTGGGATGTTTTTTTCTAATTTGTTTTAATCATTTGCAATTGAGAAAGGTTATGAATGTTCACAGACGGTAGGTGCTAATTTGCAAAGGTCGTCAGTATGTATCTGTGAAAACTCATTCAGTTGTAATAGTGTGGAAGATTAATAGCACAGGTGTTTTGATGGGTGGTAATGGGATAATCTGTTAAGAGTATGATCAGTATGCAAGATCAGGGTCTTTAGGTTCAGTGTCACTGTACAAGTTGACTCTTGAGAAAATGTTTTGAGTTGCAAGTTCACTTTTACTCACCCGTATGTGACCATTTGCAGAATAATCTCCAATACTATAGAGCATCTGTGTTTTAAAAAAAAAAAAGTTTCAGTAGAAGGGCTATATTAATAAGGTTATCAGTTTTATAAAGCATGTAAATTCCTGCACTAGAAATAGCTAAAACGTGCAATCTTTTACAATAATGTAAATCTTGAAAAATAAAAGCTGTAGTTAAATTAAACTCTAATTTAAATTTAATTGCAGTATAATTACAAAAACTAGACTCAAGGTCAAAATATTTTATGTAAAATGAAGTAGTCTAGAATAGATTATATGTCAGTTATGAGTAGTTTTCTATACTTAAATTGTTGACGCCTCAGTGTAAACAGGATCGTATTTTGTGTCATCCTGCTGCTGTGACAAATTTGAGGTTGTAGTTGCAGAATAATGCTTGGGGCTTTACCTGTTTCCAGTAACTGATACCCATTTTGCTAAAACCACCTGTATTAAATAGCAAAAAATGGTTCTGTGTGATCTAGTACTGATATCACAACTCAACTTTTAAGCAACAAATGGAATTGGATTGTATATACTTGTTTACTTGGTTGCCTAATTCAGACTTGTCACTGTTGGGTATTTTACAGTTAAGTCTATCTGTTTGACTACAGATACAGGTCTGACATTCTCAGTACTCAAATATTATGTTAAATAATTTATCATGTGAGGACTCATTCAGGTATGTTTAATTATTGCTTGCCAGGTTTACTGTACCCCCCGCTACTTGGTTTCATAGTCTAAACTGATCTGGATGCATTGTACCAACCTCTCCAGTAGGACAGTGTTGTTAGGATTAGGGTGCTATTTTTGCTTCTTGTGAGGAGTTGCCATTTAAGAATTGTTAAAGCAACGTTTTGACAAGTGTATGGCTCAGTTTTGATTGCTACTTTATTTTACTGGCTTCAAGAGAGGTAGCTTTTAGCTTGTAACCGATCTTACAGCTACCGGATGGATAGGCACACAAAAAAAGGAATTTATAGGTATTACCAAAGCAAAGAAGTTAAACCAAATGTCTAAATAAATAATGTCAAATATTTACATTTTAAGCTATTTGACAGGAAACTTAAGCTTCTTAGACAAGTCACTGCTTTGTAACTGGGGGGGGGGGGGGGGGAAGGCTCTATGTAAGTTGTTATTTGGTGTAGGGGGGTTCCTCTTGGTAGCAGAAATACATTTTGGACCTAGAAGTCAAAGCTAGTGACTCGATCCTATTCCATTCCAAATGCTGCAGGTCTGTCTCTCTTGATTTAGTGGCTGGTTGAATGAAAACTGAATTGCAGACAGTAAGTTAAGGGCATGTGCTAAGAGGAGGACTCATCTCTCTGAGCTGAATTTGTATGTTGCACAACTAGCAGCAATATAATCACGGGAGTTCCTTCATACGTAGTTTGTAGCCCCAAACCCAGATATTTTTAGATTATATTTAATCAGGAATATATACTGTGCTGTTTTTTTATAGTAACAAATATATGTACTAATGCAAATAATTTAAGCCTACTTTGTGTTTTCTTCAAAACTATAGAGCTAAAAAAAATATAATCTATATATAATATGTAAAAATGTCAAAACAGTCCATAGATTATTTTTTATTATCTGAACAAGGTATGATAGTGATTTAGGATAAGATCTGTTACCCTTTAGAATCTGCTTGCCCTTTGCTTTTAGCACTTGACACCTTTTGCACAGGTTTGGAAGTGGACATCTGTTTAGTCTTTCTTGAAGCCGATCTTAAAAATGCCTTTAAGATTAATTCTATATGTAATACTTCTGCATAGCTTGACAGCTTGCCTTAAGTTTTGATGGGATTAAAAAACCTCTTTGCTACGTACTTAATAAATTATGAATAGCCTTGGTACATATAGGGGTTTTAATGTAAAAATATTTCTTAAATCATCACACTAATAAACATGCTTACTCCACTTACAGCTATGTACGTAGCTACATCGCTTTTAATCTGACAAGTGCTTTTGCTCAGATGATGACAAGCGAAGACATTATTCTCAGATATAGTCTTGACAAATACTGAAGAATACACTCATCTCGTGTGTTTCCCGTGAAGAATGTTAAATGAAAGAATTTATGTAACTAAAAGGCAGAAGGCGGGTTATTAGACTCTGAAAAAGTGGAGTTACTAAGTATAGTATCTTACAAGGAAATTGGAAACAGAAAATCTTCAAGCTTTTTTATATGTTCTTTCCTAATAGTGAAAAGCAAGCTTATTTTCAGAGTTGTAATTAAACTTTGCATGAAAACCCACCTAAATCACTCCAATGGAAAAAAACACTTCACAAAAACCTCATTTTTGCCTGTTTAAGTGGGACAATGAGAAAGTAGCTATAATCATTAATCAGATATATAAAGGGGAGTAGGTAATACAAGCTGGTGTGAGGACAGCCTTTTTTATGAGACAACTTTGCTTTCTACCAAAAAAATGGTAGAGACTAGAAACAGCAGTAGTTAGTGCTGGTCGTCAGTGTGATGAAAGTCAGTATATTTGTCCATTCATAATAGAGTGACAAAAGCAGACTTTGAAAAGCAAGCGTCACAGGTTTGGAGGAAGGCGGCTATAAACACAGCCCATTTTTTTGGCTAAAAAAGTTTTGGTGGTGATACCAAGGGTAGGCATCGAGGTGGAAAAAAGGTAAGTGTTAGTAAGAAAAAGGAGTTGATTGAAATGAGGCGTACATGATAAATGGAGTTTTGCAGCCAGATTGGCAATTCTCAAGCGGTGAGAGCTAAACCAGGCATTTATAATGGAACGGGTGAGGGAAGAATCTCCAGCAACTGTGACGCTCTCATGGAGTATAATACAGGTGACAGCAGCATATATAGGGTAGCAGAAAGGCATCATGTCAGAGTGCCAGTAACTGTAATCTCAGGGAGTGCATTAGAAAACACGTAGAAAATAAAAGTAACTTTTGATTAGACAGACATCTTTGAAGAAAGTGTCTTTCATACAAAAAGATAAATTTTCGAAAGGGACTTCCTCCTTGTTTTGCTGAGTATCTGCATACAAAATTCGCACGTGCAAACAATCATTGCTTGAACGTGTGATTCAGACATGAAGGTGCAAGTACTTGCCCTTTTACTGAATGAGGAGCTCCCTGTATTACTATTTGCTCATAGGTAATGTGTTACCAGAACACCTTAAATGCTGATTATGCCAAATTTCTGTAGGTCACAAAATACTTCAGGTGTTGGGAGGAAGAAACAATTACTTTTTGTGAAGTTCTTTCATTTTTACTTTATTCCATTTTGACCAGTTCTGTGTTAACACTGTGCTGCTTGCTGAAGCTGTTTGTCGTATGTATTGCATTGCTGCTTTTTCACATCCCTGAGCAAACTGTATCAGTTTTGTTTGATGTTTTTTGGTTGGGGTCCATCTTTGGGGTTTTTTTGGTCACAGTTTCTAGATTTGAGAGAGACTAATAGCATAGACATCGGTGAGAAATACTACTGTCCTTATAGTTCAAGATTAACATATAAAATGTGAAGAAAGCTTCTAATTTAAACAAGCATCCTGTGAATTTTTAATCCCTGCTTTCAAAACCGGAGGGACCTGTTGTGTTGTGGGAGTTTGGTTTTAGTTTAAATTAGGTTTATACCTTCTCTGGTTCCAAGATTGGTTGACTATGGACATTTGGGGAGATGGAGGAGGAAATGAAGTGGTGGTATCTATGAATACAGATGCAAAATTTGTTTTATGTGGAAGACTTAACTTTTGAAAACTATTAGGTTAGCAAGATCGTAAGTATGACCAACTTCCATCTCTGTAATACTAGCCCACCAAAACTCACCTCCATATAAGCAGGTAGAAAATGGCAGTAGCTGCAGTCCTTGGGTACAGAGGTGAGGAAAGCAGCCGTATGCCTGGTATTTACTAACCTGGCCACTTCTTAAAGCCCTTGCAGAATTGGTGCTGCTGACCAGGCTTCTCTGCTGGCTGCTGTTGTGGCTCACCAAGGTATTGTAGACCACATCCCGAGTTGAGAGGAGGATGGCTCTACAGAGTCGAAAGACAGCAGCTAGAAGGTCAGTGCAGACATAAGGCTTGCTGACTTTCTCAAAGCGTGCTTCACAGCCAGTTGAGTACACGTCTAATGTGACTTCAGTTTAAAAAACACAACCAACCTTCAATCACTGCAGCAATCTGCAATGAGGATGCAAGTGTTTGAAAATTAATCAAAATTAAATCCCAAAAGGTACAATCTGAGTATACAAATCAAGTGCTTAATTGAACACAGCATCTTCTCTGAAGTCAGCATTTACTCAGTATGATAGTGCTTATAAAGCTTACATTCTTTGAGCTCTGTAGTGAAATAGATGGGGCAAGACTTAAGATATTAAGGTGAGATGAAATTGAGGGGAAATTTTTTGTTTCTATTAGATAAAGATTCTTGAAATTTTGCACTTGATACTTCACTGGTGAATATAGAAGTTTCATACACGTCTTCCACTGAAAAGCCTCAAATCCAATTGTTAAACTTGCATGAATGAAAGAGAATACTAAATGTTACAATAACAAATAGATTAACATTTAAGCATCTAGGAATGTTTCAGAGAATGTGCTTTTCATAAAAAGAGTAAAGACATAGAAGACAAAAACATTTATACAAAAGATAAAACAATCCTAAGTGTAAATTTCCATTTCACTTACAGGTGGACGACTTCAGCCCGCTTACAAAGCCTAAAGGGCCCGCTACGTAGAATTACTATGTAATTCTTGATGTAATGACCTATGTTTCATACAGTACATATCTGACATTTTCACTTCATGCACTTAAAGTTCTATTTGCTGACTGTGATTATTCTGTTTCCCTCAACATCAAATGTTCCTCCTGCACCCTTTTTTCTAATCTCTGCTCAGCTACAAATTAACGCAATGTTAGATGGCCTGCTATGGTCTCCAACACCCTTCTACATCATTAAGCTATAGAGCAGCTTCCTGAATTGTTTGCAGCAATTTCCCTTTAAATCACAAATGAGTGAGTTCTTCTCTATCAGACTGAGTCCGAATCTGGGCAGCAGGAAGGTGCAGTATGCAGAGACTTAATTTCATCTATTGGCTGATGATGTTTCTATGGGATGCAACTGGTGAAATGGAAACTTGTAGGAAGGACATGTTTCCTCCTAGGGGAGGAGGGATCCCTGGTAACGTCCAGAACTGCTGAGCAAGACATTTAAAATTAGAATAAATAGTCTGCTGTACTGTGCATCTAGTCATTAACTGGCTTATCTTTAATGGTGCTAGATATGCAACTTCTACAGGCTCTCACGGGAGCTGTAATACATGAACTTGTCGATTCTGTTGACACAGAACACCTAACCGGCTCAGACCACAGCTTAATCTCCAGCTCTGATGGGCTGAAGATGTACTACTATTGCACATTTTCAAGTAAAACTGTACTTGAATTTAATCATGGGTTGATAACTACAAGGCAGATAGTGTTTACAGGAGAGAGGAGTTTGATGTGAAACAGAAAAGGATAGTTGAAAGGCCATCTTCACTGAATATGGTTGTAGATGTAAAAATACCTATTCTCAGGCCATTACAGTCTCAAGATTTGATAAACAAAAATGGATGCAATCACCGGTACCTTGTTCCTTCCACTTGTGGATAATGAACAACCTAGCAGATTGCCCCAAAATGCCAACATGCGGGAGTGACGTACATAGTTGGCCAGTACTTCTCAAATTAAAGATAATCTGGATGTGGGAGCCATCACCAGTATATTGACACATCCCTGAAAATGACTTACATTATCCTATCCTGCGTAGTAAGGCTATCTGGTTATCCTGTAGCTGAAGTTTTCTCTGAACCTTACGGACAGTGCAAAAGAGCTTTAAAAATGCCGATATATAACTGTATACAGTTAGAACAGTTTTATGTTAACATTTCGGAGAACTGCATCTTTCCATCTAAGACGAAGTCAGGTGCACAAGGATAACTGCATGTGAACAAACAGTGTCAGCTGTTCCCTCCAGCACATGGCTCAATAGCTTTCCTGTCACCTTCAGCAGCCAACAGAGAAGTGAATAAACCCTGTTGTCTCCGTCTTGTTGACAAAAGTGTTTTCTAGTTTGAGATTTTTCTTGTCTGTCTTTTATGTAAGTTGCTCTCATCAAATGTTTCAACACTGAGCTACCAAGCCAGTTTCATTGATTAAAGATAGCAGCTAAATCAGTGTGATTTGCCCTTCCCTGTTACATTTGCCACCTTATATTTCCTGTATGCAGGAACCACTAAATAAAGACAGCTAATGTCTTGATCATTAGTTTTGTCATGAACTCCTAAGTAACCTCATGTATAAAGGAAAGCTCGAGGAATCGGAGGAGAATTTCCTAATCTTGTTCGATATTTCTGATAAAGGAGGTGGGAAGAGTTTTAATCCAATGCTTGCAAAAAAGACCCCAAGCTGGCAAACAACCGAAAAGCCTTCCTGGACAAGGAAACCAAACAGATTTCTGATGCAGATCCAAAAAGGAACGAGAGCAAAATCTTAGTACTGCTTAATAGGTAAAAATGTGTTCACTGTGGCAAAGATGGAGCTGCTCCTTGCACTGAGATGCCCTTAGAGTGCCCAGTGTCTAGACATGGTGATACTGCTGGAGTTTAATTGCTGAGATCTGATGGTGCTAATTCAGCTCCTACCAGCCTATTTTTGAAGCTTTTGTCTGAAAACAGGCAGGCAGACCCAGGAGGGTCACTAAAAAATTACTTGGAGTGAGGTTACGTGCTAGAAATACCACAGCGATTAATGGCCGAAGCTTTCCGAGGGGTGATCCGTGTTCCCAAAACGTCTTGGTTTAGAACAGTGTAATTACCACAGTCCTAGGACTGGGGTAACGTTATTTCCTCCCTGCTGTCAAACAGCTTATACTTGACTTAAATAGGCACCTGTTTGGGTTTTTTTTTCCCTTCCCCCCCCATGAAGTTAACAGGTAACAGCTGTTAACTCAGCAAGTTGGTAGCTCAGCTTGTCCAACACATATGTCAAGTATCTTTCCTCTCCTAACAGGAGCCATCTAATTTTCTTATTTCCCAAAATAATTTTTCTCCTAAAGATGCGTACCATAATGAGCAAAACCCCAAAAAGCCCACCCCAAGTCCCCTGCACACCCTTCCCCTTCCCCCCAGGAATACTGGCTTTTGCTGCAGGGTGGTTTTATTGAACCAGGAAGCATTTTTTAAAGTTTTATCCAACATTACTGAAATTAAAATAGCGATGGCAAATTTCTGCAAGGCCACAGCATTTCTTCTGTGAGGCAACAACTGTTCACCTATGTAAAGATGATGGGCCCTATGGTAGCATGGTATCATTATTAGTCTGGATCAGAAATGCGAAAGATTGCCTGGAGGTTTCTAAGAGCTGCTATATTATTCCTGTTAAATTCCTTAGGGTTTCTGCTTTTCAACAAGTATCACCTTAGCCTTGTCTTCTCAAGAGAATACTAAATCATCATGCTTAATGCACAGGAGAACGCATAAGAAAATAAAACGCCCAGCCCTTTTATTGCTGAAAGCACACCACTGAGATTCTAAATTTATGCCTGCTTGCCAATGTAACTTTAAAAAGGCTGTTTAATATAGCTCTGTTAAAAAAACCACACATAGAAACCTCCTCAAGGAAATTAGTTTTTCTTTTCAAACTGTGCCTGCTGAAAAGATCCAAGTTACTGTTGGGGTGTATTTTTACATTAAGACAAGTTTTTCAGTTTATGACAGACTAGGTGTCCAGAACCACAAAGCTATAGCGAATGCCTATTAATGCTCACACGTCGTCCCCCGTGCTCTGCCATTTCCCTTGCGTGTTCTGTACAGACAAAATTAAAGCCGGGCTGCTGTCAGGCAGGTGTTCTGGAGGGGAGCTGCCGGTACCGTGTGCCTTGTGATAATGAGGCCCCGACCCCTCATTTCTGTGGATGTAGAATCTCAGTGAACCGGTGCTCTCATGCTAGCCATGATCAAATCCAGCCTTGGCAGTCAGAGCTACCTGCTAGCTGGAAGTTACGGCTCACCCAGAATACCACACTACATAAAAATTCAGCAGGAAGAAAATGCATGCTCCTTTCCAAAACCTAACCTGCACAACTGAGCCCCCATATAACAGTTGCAAGCAAGAAGCCTGGTTTTTACTCTGGAAAAGCTTGTCCCTTGGAGAGCCATAGCTATAGCACATCACCTGGCAGCTCTCAGCCCACAGAGGAATTAAAGGCAGACTTCATTTGAAATTATTTGACCTGTAGGCGATAAACATAAGGAAAAAGAAACTGTACATGTTGGATATCAACCAAACAACTTACAGAAAGTGGAAATCTGATATCAATAACGAAATTGTTGATCCTTTTTTTTTTTTTATACTATGAGCATAAGGTGCAGAGTACCACACTCCATCTGTTTCAACTCTCCTGTTTTTGTCCAGAAGTATAAGCTTCAGTGGCTGCGTGCAAAGAGAACTGCCCACACCCCAGTGAGGAAGAAGGCAGCAACACTGACTTTTTTCACAAATTTCTGTGGGCTTTGAATGACAACAGCTAGTCTCTGATGTAGGAGGGCAACTGAAAAATACAGGAAGTCAGAAGAGACGATATTCTGGACCTCTTACTTTTGAAGAGCAAAGAATTCAACCAAGAGTGCTGGGAAAATGTTTAGTTCTCTATGTATGGCCTTTGTTTTAAGGAAGCTTGTTATTAAAAAAACCCCAGCCTTTAATCATGCAAATATTCCCTTCTTCACTTCAAGGACAAAATTAAAGTTGGTGTGTTTCAAGTTACAAGTTTTGCGATGTTTCCTTTGTTCGGATTTAAGTACAGTGTACCTTTTTCAGTGGCATTACAACCAAATCTATTTGACGGTGAAGAGACAAAAATTCCCTAGAACTGTGCACCACTTATTAATGCAAAAGCGAGCAGGAAGCAAAGGAACATAAAAGGATAGATGACATGAGAATGGAAATGGTAATGGAAGAAGAAAATGTGAAATGAAAGACGGTTCATGGAAAGATTTTACATTTAGGCCAGGCTAGCTGAGCTACAGCTGTGAGGGCTGGTCGGTGCCAATAGGCCTTGACTCCACTGCCTGCTGCTGCTTCCACCTCCCACGCCTCCGAACAGGCTATGACTGCAGAAATAACTTCAAGGGCCTGAAAGGAGCCCAGGAAGATTTGAAAAGGAGGAACAGAAGAGAAAAAATGTTAAAACAAAGGTATAGATGTATTGTAACGCTGCTAGTGACATGCCACTTGTACCGGTGTTGGGCAAAATAAAGGAATGGGAACTCGTCACAAACATATGGAAGGGGCATAATAATAAATGATCTGAAGTAACAGTGTGAGTAGTAGCAGAATGATGAGGAGGCAGTGCAAGCCTGTCACAATAGACGGTTTCAGTTACGGAGAGAGTGTTGCCATGGATTTCAATAGGGAGCAGACTTTCGAAGTTGCCTGCAGTCACATTAAAATGGAAAAAGTTCCCAAATGAGAGCACGCTCAAGATCATCTCCAGAAATGAAAGCCTACCTCATTTATAGTGGTGGCAGAGAAAACAAAGAGCACAGTGCAGCTGCGATAAGAAACAGAAAATGCAGAAAACTGGCGGCTAATACTGCATTCATAAATAAATACTTTTACTGTTTTTACTTTTTCTGATGTGCATTAGAAGCGTATAATTGTTTTCTGGTCCTTATATTGTTATTAATTCTTCAAAATCCCGCACTACCTGAACACCTACTCTGAACCTGATGCAATAGAAGGAAAAAAAAGCTCCAAACAAACCAACATCCCCCTCCCAAAACCCCAAAGCCTTTGCTTTTAGGTTCTTACAGAAATCCTATTAGAACAACAAAGTACATATATTCCCAAAGCAACAATTGCATTATTTTGTAGGTAATCTATTAAATTACTCTGATGCTTTCATTGATCTCCTATGAAGTGAATGAACAGTGAACTCCAAATACTTAAAAGGTGTAGTTACAAAACCCAGATGCAGAAAACAGCCTTGCTTGCCCAGCCCTGGCCAATATAATCATTGCATTAAGGTAACTGATTTATGGTAAGTGACGTCTGGCTCTTGCATGTGCATCTTATGTGTTAAGAATTGAGCTAGACAATTAAATAAATTAAGGTTATTGACAATCAATAAAAAACAGCATTCCCTAAACATGTACAAACCCACTGAAGTTAAAGCTGTAGGGAAGCAGATAACAGCTGGCCTTGGTATTAAAGCTTAAGTTTGGTTCCACTGTTAACACAGCAAAATGCAGAATTACCCCTCACATGCCATTCCTGTATGATCAGATAGTAACAAAAATCAAAGCTTTCACTCAAAAATCACAGTGTGCATAACTTGTATTTTTGGTTTACTGCTCCTGTATTAAGGAACTATTGTAACATTCACTGTATTACATGAGAAGTTTAATCAAAGAACAGCAGGCTCTAATGTCCACTCAGCAAAGCATTTTGACTCTCATGGCTAAATATATTTGTAAGGTACAGTAGAAGTTAATGCACAAAGTGATCCTTCTGAAGAATTTATGTGCCAGTTTATTGTAAGCTGTAAATTGCTTTTGGAGATGAAAGACATTCTGTTATTAACTATAACATAATGACACTTACTGATTCTGAAATAGTTTCAAAGCTCGGGACAGGAATATGCTCATCTCAGTGCAACCCAGCACTCCTGAAAGAGTACAGCAGTGAAATATTCACCTTTCAATCTCAGAAGAGAAATATGTGGATGCAACAATAACAAAACCCTTGCTATAATAACCATGCCATATCAAATCTGGTCTTCTGGATTTTTCATGGTCATTTTTACGTAAGTGTAGCATTCATTGAGATTCTTTGTCTAGAATGGTAGAGAAATGGTCATAAAGGTACCAAGAAACACCAAGAAATCCAAACTTTCCCTAGACAATACCAGGAAACCAGTGGAATTTAACCTACATGCATACATCTTGCATGAGCTAGAAGAGGTGATTTTAAATCCTGTTTAGTAATCTCCTAGGTCTTGAGTCATCCTGCCAATTTTCATGGCATTATTTGTTGATGAAGGTACTAGTTGAACCAAGTAATGCCGTCTCTAAACCTACGCAATCAATTACTGCAATTTTTACCACATAAACTTCTTTCACTATCAAGATACAAGAAATATATTATCAACTGAGATTAAGTGCCTAAAGCACGAAAACAGGAGTTTCAAGTATTCATTGCATGAGTAACATCAAACAGCAATTTTGCAACTTTAGCTCATGAATGCAGAAGCTACATATATGTTCACCATACCCATCTTAGGTGAGTCATGACAAACTTGTACATGTGATGGACTCCAGCGATTCCCCAGGTCCGACGGTAGTGGTGAGAGCTTATTCAGCCATGCTTAAAAGACACTGACAGTGTCTTAAGACAAAATAAGCAAGGAAACACAGAGCTAGGAGCAAAAACTAAAACAGCCACCTATAGCAAGGAGATGTTTGCTGGTTTTGTTTTTGCCAAACAGAGGCTTTATTTAGGCTAAGAACAAAGAACAGAAATTTGGGTCCAGTCTAACAACAGCCTATGTTTGTTGATGTCAGAATTGAACCCAAATTCTCTGGGTAATTCTGCTCATTCTAGATTTTTTGCTAGTTTCTTAGGATTTGTGGCAAATCAAAATAGGGATGTGTGCGTGCATGTATGTGTGTGGGTGGGTGTATAGAAAGTATCAGCTTCACCCTCTTCCAAATATCCCCTGGTAGTTAATTAAAGAATGTACAATTTCCTATGGATATTTTCAGAAGATCCCAGGTGATTTAGGAACTAATAAATTACTTTCACAGAGATCACAGAGATCTCTGCTTCTGACTCAAAATGCATGCTGTAAAATCCCATCTTGCATTCTTGTGTTTAGAATTTTTTTAAGAAGTCATCATGGTTTTATTTGCTGCTGCTGCTTTTTTCTGTTTTATAAAATATAATTTACTACATTGGCAAATGTCCATTTTTCTCCCCAGAAGATGGCTCCGAAGGCTATTTTGCAAGGTGCACATTTTTCTATACTGCAGTGTAAAATCCTTTCATGTGTGATATATTGCAGGCAGCTGAGCCAGAGGAATTTGCAGCCAATATGCAAATATTTCCTATAGTTCTTTATTTTGCCCCAGTAGCCTTACTGCAAAAAGCACAGTCAGTGAATCTTTGCATAACTTGTGGGTAACCCCTGTGGCAAGGGGAGCTCTGCTCGCCCCAGAATCACTTACTTAGCTTGTCTTTCCACCACAGTAACGTGGTATAAAGAGGAGTTCTCTCTCCCAAGTCAGCGCTAATCCTTAAAAATACTATAAAACCTCAGATTAATCTTGATGAAAGAAGGGATAAGCTCCATCCAAAATTAGATTCTTTGTTGAATTAAAAACTTTTTATACTTCTCATCCGTAAACAACGAAATGCAAATCCTGTTACTTGCCTAAGCAAAAGTGGCAATAAGAAGGAGAGAAACTTAATTTACCTTGGCAAAACTGAATTTTCTCTCACCTCCAACCCATGCCCAAGAAGACAAAAATATGATCTCATTGATTTTCTTGAATTGAATTGCTCCAAGAAAAGAGCTGGCACTGAGCAAGCTGAACCACAATACTAGGTCAGAGAATGCATTAATTAAAGTAAACCAGCAACAGTTAACACACTATTTCTAAAACTTTGCCTCGAATTTCTTGGTTTCTTAATGGGTCTGGGGTTTTCATTTTAATTTCCTGTTCATTTTAATTTTCCTAGGAATAACAATGGCAATTCTAGGATTTATTACCATTATAAAAATTGTTCTGAAAGAAACTGTGTGATGGATTCATTCATTAAAACTGCTGCAGCTTTACTTTGTGTTGTGGAAGTCAGGGTGGTAATGGTTTGCATTACAAATGTATAAAGTAGCACGAAATCCCTTGAATATGAATTTGTACCTCATTGCACTGCAATAATAATAATAATAAAATTAATGAGCATTTTGCATCTAGGCTAATGATTAGACTATTCTCCAAGCAAATTAATATCATGCTCCTTCTGTTTGAGGAAGGAGCTCTTAGAACTCGTCACAGACAAGTTCACCAACAAGTTACAACTCTAAACCCCTCTTTGTTTTCTGTAAGTCACATGGCCATGGGCTGTTAGTTTCATGAGAAGGTTCGGCAGACTGACATAGAACCAGATATGCCTTCAGAGATTTTCCCTGTCTGTTGCAATGGGCGTGGTAGAGTGGTGCCTCTCCCTAGGCAGCTAGTGCCCGATTCGGTGTAATATTGTCCCATTAGAGAGTAATGACTGAAGCCGCCTCATCAGATTGAGATTGGGATCCACTTGCTGGAATAGACTGACTACCTCTGTCCTCTACAGAAATTCAGCAATACTTTTGTACAGTTAATATCGCCACCTCATAAAAATCATGTTTTCTTTCCACAAGACCGGTGTGATTAGCAGCAGGAGGATATTCCATCTTTTTCTCTGCCATTGTCAATGCTCTCACCTTGCTCCCCAAGCTGTCCTCAGCAGGAGGCAGACCTGGTTCACTGGTGGTCTGTGCAGGAAGATCTTCACAAAATTTGGCACTTTTCTCATGAGTGTCTTGACTGATTCCGCAAGGATCTTTTTCCTGCTGGCTTCTGTTGCACAGTACTTGGTACTCTGTACTAGGTATCAACTTGTAATGACCCCGTAGCACCCTGGAAGCAGCACCAGAACAGAGAATTTAATATTTTTCCCACTGATCCTTTACTTTTTCTGTCCCTCAGCTTTACTTTTGTAAGCTGGGTTATTAGTACTTCTTTATTTCTGAGGACCGTTAAGGAAAATAGTTGCATTACAGGCAATTTTAGTTTTCCCTTGTTTCAAAACTTGGGAGGAATAGAGTCAGATTAATTTCAAATCCAGTCACTGGAACGTTAACCTAAAGTGTCCTTAGAAAGAAGTCTGAATTGCAGACTAATTAACGTATAAAGATAGAGTTTGGTATGTGGGTTGTGTTGCTGGAAGACATCTTCATGACTCCTTCAAAACAGTGTAAGGCTGATGATGAATCACGTGACTTAATGCCCAGAACACTTATTGATACTTTAAGCAAAATATTTTGGGGTTGATCTCACACCTAAACATGATTTTAGCTATTTTGCTATAAAAATCTTGGCTTTGTCTTGTAAAGCCAGCTGGATATATAATCTCTTCCTTTAATTACTGAAACATGAAGAAGTCTGGACGGTAAATGGAAAGATTTGGAGTTGCACTGTTCTCATAAAACTGGACAGGGTAATAAAAATGGCAATACCAAATAGTTTTATAGACTTTTTTTCAATGTTGCAAAATGAAAACATACTTTTATGATAGTGGCGAACTGTAAGTGGTAAGATATGAAAGAGAAAAGTAACTCGTAAGTTCCCAGTAAATATTTTAAATGGGTACTGCCAACTAGAATTTGACTCAGAAGACAGCTGCTTCAAGGAATAGCATTTTAAAGAACCAGACACAAGGAGTTATGCTTATGGGGCACATCCACATCACAAAATGGGATATAGTTGTCAGACTTCCGAGGTAGTTCCAGCCACAGTGGAATACCCACATAATATGTGCTGGGCAGTACTGTTCAGAGATGCTATCTGGGGACTACAACACAGCAGGGCTACATCAGCATGAAGCTGGGCTTGAGCTGGCAAGTCGTGCCTCTGAGCAAGACCAAGTAGTGCCAACACAGCACTGTTTCGCCACGATTACCAGTGTCCTACCCTGCAGCAATATCACATTCAACGCCTCACCCTTTTACTTCAATGACCTGAGTTAGGCAGGCACTTTTCAAGACACTCTCATTTAAGCAGGCATTTTTCAAGACTAACTCTCATTAAAGAGCGAGTTGATGACTTTTGAAACCGACTTTAAGATTTCTAGATGATTTTCTGAGCTATCTCAAATTAACAAAGCACTTTGAAATGTTCCATGAGAAAGGATTGGCTGTAGTATGTTCAGAAAGGTTACTGGGTCATAGCAGGCACAAAAAGTGTATTTGCCACCAGTGGAACCATCAAACTTCAGTTGTGGATATGGCAAAATGTCTCTGTCTTTCTCCCTTTCCTGCTAAAGGTGCCTGACGAGCCCGGAGAAGAGCCATAATGTGTTTAACTAAGCATGATGCTTGCAACAAGCAGGTAGCATCAGGGAAAGCACTCTCCTTTTCTGGAGGTGTGGAAGTAGTTTGAGGGAGATGACCTGTGGATATTCTGTAAGCCTTCATATCAGGGAAATTGCATGCAAGCATCCAAAGCAATTTTTCACTTGAGAGGGGTAAAGAAAGTCTGTCTTCATCCTTTCTGCCTGTTAAACTCCCCTTATAATTTTCTGTATCATAAACCTCCCTTCTTTTTAGAAAAGCAGAAGGAAAAAAGATCCATTTGGGGCACATTACTTTCAGATAAGTAGCTACTTTCATCTATTTCAGTTTGTATGAAGCATTCTTGACTTAGCCTGGTAATTTCAGGTTTTCACACACAAGTGCTTGCTAGACAAGTTCGTCTTATACTCAGGCAAGTTTGTATTTAAAACACCCACACATTTTTACCAGACAACCCTAAGGTTGCACTAATTATCTCCTCTTTGTGGTCTGCACCATTATGTGAGCCGACTGAGCAATTCTTCCTTTTGCATCACACTTACATAGACAAGTACGAGGTCAGTGCGTTAAATTTAATGACACTAATTTTTGCTTGCTTGTTTTTCCATACACATTTACATGAGCAGATAAACAAATGATCACAAATGTAATTTTCATACTTAGGTATGTATAAATAGCCAGCTGGATGGATTAGAACCAAGCTGTTTCCCAGGGTGATCAAAAAAAGGAATTATTCCCACCAACATACAACTTCAGGGGGTGAGACAGAGGAAAGGGCTGAAACATGTTGATACTGGATTTGGTGAGTTTTGGGGTCTATTTTTATTCTCCTTACACAAAAGAGAGAAGCAAAATAAACTGCTGTTACTTGTGGTAGGCATTTGGGGGGGCAGAAAAAATTAATTCATAGGACTCAAATCCATAAGAGAGAAAAACAAATTGGGTTTATTTTGTTCTGGCTTAAATATATAGTTAAGTTATATTCCATTATACCAATTTAATTCACCTTTCTCAATCACTTTCTAGATATAGTGAGACTCTTAAGTAACTTTAAAAATAGGAGGTTTAAGTTCTTGAATCAGCAAGGTAGATGATCTATAGACTATTGTCCATTAGAAAAATTTGATGACAAACTGAAAAACACTCGGAAAAAAAAATGAGCAGATGCACAATGACTTTGAAACCTCCCACATGGATGTAGTGGTTGATGCCAGGGTTTCAGTTAGCCTACGGAATTTTAGAAGTGCACACTGAAAAGCTTTGAGGCGATAGTGCTGCAGTTCAGTAGAAGCAGATTGGTGGCACTCAAACAATTGCAGACCACACTTAAAAGCATATCCAGAACAAACAGCACGTATTATCAAGGGAGAGAATAGAGAGCTGTGCAAGATATTCACAGCAAAACAGAATTTGAACAGAAGCTCCTGAAATTCTGATTGTTATATATTTGAAGACTTCATCCTAGACTTGTTGAAAATGTTTGTGAGCCTTTCTGATAAGCCTGACCTCAATTCAGAATGAAATTGAGTTGATAGGTAAGCCAGACATAAAACAAAGCAACTGAAAACAAACAAAAGGTATCTTTAGCTTGGTCTCCTTGGGCAATGTGTCTTACACAATTGCATTGTCTGTTTCTCCTTTCCAAAAACTTCTTGACACTCTTGGCTGTTTCAGCTCTACTTAAAAAGGGATAAATATCTCAGGAGATGGTAAGTTTTTGCATTGTGTGAGTATAGACAAAATCAGCCAACTTAATGCAGATACTGGGGACAGACTATCACTCTAGCTAAACCTAGAAATATCCCAACAACCTGAAAACCTGTTCAGAACTTTCATTTTGTAATTGGACTAATACATGTTCAATGAGACACAAAGCCTCTGAAGTATGTTTAAGCTTTACTGCTGAGAGAACCATTTAGTTTTCAAGATTACAGCAAAACCTCTGTAGTATCATACACTTGTTTTTTATGAACTGGCAAACATCCATTGAGACCAACGGGTTGATCGCGGGGGCGGTATTGTTGAAGGTATTGTAAACACATCAAGTCACATCAGCTGAGTGAAGAAATTCTGTTCCAAGCAAAGTTAAACAAAAAACCAAAAACACCACCTCCCCCAGACACCCTTAAAAAATCCCACGGTTTACCAACTGTGCCAGCAAAAGTTTCTGCACAATCCAGTGAGACTTGAATGACCTACCTTTGTCTAATTTAAATGTATATGAAATCACAGGGAAGAAGAAAAGATGACCACAGCTAATGTATTGGCAAGAAGTGGAGAGAGGGAGAAAGGAGTCATAAAGTCGCCACTTTGGGCAAAGCAGTTGGGCTGAGACACACCAAAGCAGATGTTCTACTGGGCTGGCAGACGTGAAACTGCAGAGCTGGAGAGAACAGTTACCGCACTGAGTGAGTGCTCTCGCTCCTCCACTAAGCCTCTAAACCAGTTCACAAGCGTTCTTCTGGTTTGTTTCAGTGGAAGTTGACTTTAAATCATTCTCTGCAATGATTTCAATTGCATTTTCATAGATACAGTGAACCAAAATTTTCTGTTCCCTTATTCAGTGCATTTTTTCCCTAATCCCCATTTCAGTAAGCCACATTCTCCAAGTGTAAACTTTCAGGATGCACTTTTAGACAAAAAAGATGTTTCAGTATTGAAATCTCTTTCTCATAATTTAGGCTCTAGATAGACCTTCTAAGTCAAATTCTGTTATGCAGCTCCCTTCAACACTTCTCCTTAAGTCAATTTTGTTGAATTCAGACACTTGTCATGATTATGAACCACTGAGTAATGGTTAAATCTGCAGTCTCCAGCTGTTAATTGCAGAAAAAATGCAGAAAATATAATGTCAAAAATACAGGAAAAGATCTGGAATGAGTGCTTGTTCTGTTCATTACTTTCACAAGACTCCTACGCAATAAATTCTTGATATGTGTGAAGAAGTCATCTTTAACATATGTCATTCAGTAGCCTTTAAGAGCTGCCTCATAATCAGTAGCTGGAGAGGTTGAAAGCTAATGCCATCTATTTTAGCACAGCAACTGTCTAACAGCCTGACTTATGATGGGATTAACAAAAACTGCCATGTCCAGAGGAATCAGAGAGGACCAGACCAGCCGCACTAGCCACGATTACAGTTGAGGAAGAGTGACGGAGCACTATTCATCTCACCACACATGAATCCTGCAGGAGGTATGAAGATATCCTTCCATTGCCAATCCCTGTAGTGTAGTCAGTACAGAGAATGGCCAATGGAAATAAATCAAAAAAAAGCAAACAGACCTGAAGCTGATACCAAGGAAAGGCAGAAAGAAGTAGCAGGCATTTTCCGTCTGCGCTGTGAGAAAGTTGGTGACACTCAGTCACCAACACCTGAGGCAACACTTGGGGCACTTGACTTTTAAGTGTTCTAAATTTTTATGTTAACCTGCCTGTAATATTTTCAACAAGGATAGTTTAGTCTTTGGGAATCTTGTTTATTACTAAGATGAAATTGTAGGGATTATTTAAATCAAGTAAAATTAAATAGGTTTGTGGGAACAGAGGGGAATGAGTAGGGAAAGGGGAATGTCATGAACCATGAACCTATAAACTTTGGTAAATGTGAATGACTATATTACTAAGTTGTCCTTTACATAAAAATATCATTTGTTTTCATATTTACAGAGATTTAGAGGGCCAGAAGAGCAACACAGGCTGAATAAAATTGGACTAAGTGCTGTGGAACACAAAAGGCAGAATTTAAGTCACTACTGGATTATCTAGAGAGGAATATTTTTCTGCTCGGAAAAAAGATTTAGATTTTTTTTCCAACCTGCCAACTGACCTTTGATAATTCCTCTTGATGAATTGCATAAAGGTATTTAACTTAATCTCTGAAAAACAAGCCAGAGTCTCAATGCACCTTTTGCTAAGTAACTATCTGAAAGGAAGTGAACTGATGAAGACTGCTGTCCTGGGCCCTTATGCTGAGTATTCATTAACTCAATCAATTTCCTTTTCTCTGAGATTATGAGAGAGTGTGAGTCACTATTAATAATTTCTAAAATTAATTCTGTTCAGAACATCTTTGTTCCTGGAGAGTAAACTTGGTAGTGATATACAAGAAGATGTGCCCTATATCTCTGATATGGAATAAAAAATCCAGGTTAAAATAAAATATTTTCAAATCAGGTTGCCTGAAGTTATGCACTGGGAAAAAAAAAAAGGAAAGATATTTCAGGTATTTTGTGAAGACAACAAAATACATGAGCTCTTCGGAACATGATAAAAGGGGATTTTGTTTATTGGTAAGCCTTGTACAAAAGCAAGTCCTCAAGTTATTAAGGAGACAGGAGGTTGCCATGCAGCTGATCTGCTCTCTTAAGTTCACCAGCCCCCCCTACTCCATAATCAATGGTCTACCCTTGTAATGTCCGAGGGTTTTGGTACACATAAGGTCTCGCTCCTTCTTCTGCTTCTCTGATCCTCTTCTTTTCCACTACTGCTTCAATAACAAATTGCATTACTTGAAAGTTCCTTAAGTGCCTTGCTGTTGTACCAGTCCATACCTAAGACTCCTTAAGATCCAAATAGTAGGTGTTTTTGTGCTGGGGTATCAAGTTGTATGTGTTCTCAGCCTACGCATAATATTTACAGAGAAGACAGGTAATATACACAGAAAACAGTACTGGCGGTCATATTTGGGATAGAAGCAGCAGTGTTCTGTGTAACAGCAGAGTGTAAGAAAGCAGGAATGCTACGTTCAGCCCCTACTCTCAGGCTGAGGAGTTCAAATCCATGCCACTTGGCAGGAGAAAGCTTCCGTGCTCAGGGAGAGAAGAGCTTTTTCCCTCTCTGTGGCTGAAGAAAAAGGAACCCAAGATCAACCAAGCACAACAGAGCACAGGAGCAAATACACAAGGGAGTACAATACCATTGCAACCATTTGTAGTTGCAATGCTTGTCGGGAGAGGAGTCATCCAGGTTTCTGCTATCATCACTGCTCCCAGGACCTCTGTACAGGTCAGGTGCATACGCAGTCCTCACTGGTGTCTTCAGTCCTGCTCCATGAGCATGCTCTGAGCAGCAAGAGGAGGGTCTCCATGCTTCATCTTGCACATTCTGACACACTCTGCCAGTGTGGGAATCCAAAGTGACATAAGAGAGGTGGAGAATGGCTCACACTCAAAGCCTGGCATTTCCAGCACTGTTCAAGGAGAAGAGTCTGCTTCCCCCAGGCAGACCTGAAAAATTAACCTGTGCCTCCCAACCAGATGAAGCACTTGAGAAACTTTGTTAAGAAATAATAAGAGAAGAAAACACTCCATTCTGCTGTACTTTCCTTGCCTCCATACACTCCCAGAAAGGTTTTTTTTTGAGATAAGCAAGCATCCACTTATTTCTAGGAGCAATTATTTCTAAGGACAGAGATCTCCCCTAGGACACCTGTATCTAGGACCTCAGTTCTGAGAAAGGAAGGCATTTCAGCCATCGCTGTGTTCATGTTTCCTGTTTTGAAAGCTCTAGAAGCTGACTGGTTTGAATCTTATTTCAAGGCGCCTTTCACTTTCTCTGGAGCCTTCACAAGGACCAGACGCTCAGGTTTCAAGCGCTGTAGCGTTGCATTTGTGGGTGTGAACATTATCAGCTCTGGCTGTAGAAGCTTTGCAGTGCAGAGGAGGAACAGGGCTAGGTGGCGTGTCCTTATCTTCCATCACATGCACCAGCCTTTACTAGTAAGGGGAAGGACAGAGTTGAGGTGTTTTTTTCTTTTATTTTTTTTGCAAAGTGGGGGGAAGTGTGTGCATTGGCAGGGAGTGTGAAGAAGGGGAAATAGTTTAAGGAATATGATTGAGCTGGGGTAGTTCTGAGACCACATGTGGGAACAAGACTAGCACAGATACCAGCAACAGCAGTCTGATCTCCCTAATTCAGCTCACCCCCACCCCCCCCCCCCGCTTTTTCCTATCACAAAGCAGAAAAAGTCAGTTTCAGGAAACTCCAGTCAAGAGCAGATTTGGTGTTAAAGAAGCAAAATACAAATCCTTAATTTCTAATAAGAAGATTAACAATAAAGGCAGATCTTATCTGAAGAATATTGGCTTCTTTGTAGGTTAATACAGAAACATATTGAATCGAGGAAAAGGCATTGAAGCAGCATTAGCCTCATGCGTAGCCCATTCTTATAGAATTGTTAATGTTGGATTTTTGTTAGATGAACACAATTCATTCCCAGATAAATGGAGTATTTTATTGACTGGGTTATATCTCTGCTAGTTTAAAAAAGAAAAATCTCTCAGAGCTTCATTATTCTTTGAATTTTACCTTGCCAAGAATCCACAACCAGAGTGTTAACAGGCAAGGTATGTCCTAGCGTGCAAGTTGGATGTAAACAAAAAAAAAATCAGATTTATCTAGCTTTTGAAGTACGTGCTATATAATGAACACATTTGAAATGAAACCCATTATTGCTTCAGAAACAGAGATGATTACATCCCCTGATTGTTCCAAGCATTACAAAGTACACAAGACAATCACATGTAATTGGTATAAATTGAACATCCTGAACTGCCTGGAGCCTAAATTGAGAAAATGGAGAACAAGACCAAAGACCTATAAAATGTTAATGTTTTCTTGAATAGAATGCTGAATTTATATTGTATGCTTCAGTTTTAATTCCAAAACTTATTAAAGCTTTCTCTCCCGCTGGCTGACACATACCATTATCCCAGCTCCAAACACATACAACATGACTTAAGATTTGCTTTTGAAATTTGGTGGTCTATTCATACAGGATGAAATGTACCCAGTATTTGTGTGTGTGGTGTTTATAGCTAGTTGTCAATACAATATGGTAAGAGTGGAGCATAGATATAATTCATAAATTTAAAATCAGCTGTACTGAAGAGAAACACATTATTTTGCTGTCAGACAGCAATGGGACTTCATCTTTATTTCAAAGCACCACTTTCCTGCCACTGTTATATTTTCCTACAAGGGGATTGAGCCGTTGTTATTAATAATATGGTCTAATAAGAGAAATCTTAGAAAACCTTTATTCAGTAATTACCTTGTTACTGTTTAAATTCTATTTGTTGTTCTGTCTAAAGATTAAAAGTAGTATTTTCCCTATTATCCTTAATTACCATTTCTCCAGCTGGATGTGTAAAACAATTAGCACACAAATCTGACTGGATGGTGGCCAGACATAGGATTCTGAGGAGGGGGGAAAAGGAAATAGGATATAAGGAGGCAGGGCCTAAAGATGTTTCTGCTGGTGGAATTAAGTGATAACAGCTTTAAGGTCTATGTGATTCTCAGTCAGTCCTAACCTGGGTAGGAAAGGTGTCTTTCCTGTTTAATGCATTTTCTGGAATATCAGAAGGAAAACTAAACGCTCTACTGTGTCCAAATTGGGACACTCTTTCAAACTGTTGCTTCATAGTGTTTTTAGATGTCATTCACTGTTACTGTACTTTGAGAGGTGCTCGGAATTATATGTAGTGAGCTTGGTATGAAAGAAGAAAGTTTCACCATGGCTGAAAGCAAGAATAGTTTTAAGGTATCTTTTAGAGCTTTCGGCATCCATCGAGTTGATTTGCAGGTTTAGTTGCATTCCTCGCACAGGAACTCCACAAGCCTGAATAACACAGTCAATTTCTTTTGGAAAATTTGAGTTCTAGACAGTAAAAGCATTAAGTAAGTCACATGCTCTCTACCAATATAGTAAGATTAGTGTACACTGTCACTTCCTGCATTAAATGGGCACAGAAATCCATTACTGAGAGGACGATGATTTCTGTTCTCAGCAACAAGGATCTCGATTAACAGAGCACATGCTGTAATTTAAAAAAGTCTCAAAAGAGAGTCAAGAGATTTCTGTACAGGAACCTGATTAAACATTATCTCATTTTTATGGATTCCAAATACTATTGAGAGATCACGGATGGGAAAATCAGTTTCAGTTGGAAAGTGATGAGATTGTTTTACGACATTATCTTTTGTTAGCCATTAAAGTTTATTAAAGATACCATAAGCTACATTATTCCTCCTCTATTTCCAATTTATAGTGGATGTGCCAGCAGAATACACTAGAGCAGGAAATGTTATTTAAAGTAAGCTAGCTATAAATGGATAAAGTCCATGCAGAAATGAATACTAACCCTGCTTGCTGCTTAACATGTCTCCCTTAACACTTCTATAGAGGCAGTATTTGATAATATAGTTCCAAAAATGAACTTAGTTCCTTGAAGATAACTTAAGAAACTTTTACTACTTCTACCAATTAATCTGTGAGCAATGCAGTTTCAGTTTCTGCATAGCATGAAGTCAACTCAGAGCTGTGTGCTGTGAGATAGGTATTTAAGGAATGATGATGCAAGTCTTGATTACAGTAAATTCTTTTTAATACAGGTGAGTGCGTGTCTGTGGGGTGAGTTTTTTGGATTGGGGCTTAAATACCCCAAGCTTAACTATCCAAACGCGCAAACTGAATGTTTGAAATTAGGTATGTTAACTCTGTTTAAAGTAATTTCTGCCTTACAATACAGTTTTGCTCTATATATTGGCCTTTTGCTTTTGCCATCTAGATGAAGATAGACCTTGTTCCTTTCGGCCCTTAAGAACTAACACATGCATGGGTCCTCACCAGGTTATTTCCATCAACTAGATTAGTCAGACGGGGATCTGATACTTCTTTGGTTCATTTTATTTACTTAAAAGCATACGCATCACATCTTCATTCCCAGATCAACACCGGTTTCTCCCTGTGGAGCTTTCTGAACAGATAGAAAGTTCAGACTTCCCCTGGACTCTGTGCAAAGCCCATGAGGAACACTTCACTTGTTCACACAAGTGCAATCAGTGCTTTTTCAATTGCCTCCTGCGACATCTGTCACTGTCACACAGTTCCATACGTGAAGACCACTATTCTCAAAGAGTATCCCTTTTACCCTCCTCAGTTTAGTTCTTACTAGGCTCTCTCTACACGGCTTAGGCTGGGATCACAATTGCTTATTTTAGCTATTATGAAATAGAGAAGAAATTTCCCCTCTTTAGAAGGCAATTAGCTCAACGTATACATTGCACATGAGGAAAAACTTCGTTGATAGAGACTGTCATCTGGGAAAAGTAATTGATTTGAGCCAGTAAAGGTAGAGACACAAGGTTCAGAGGCCAGAGACACAACTTAAGCTGGTTTTGACACCAGCTGTTTCCTATTAATTTCCCAGCTTGCTACTTCTAGAAAAGAGCACGGTAGATAAGAGGATATATGGTGTTAAAATTATTTAAGCAAGTTTTGCAATAGGATTTGTCAGTCTTCTTATAAGGCCAGCAATTCTCTTTTGCATTAAGTAGCAGAAACAAAAGGAAAAAAGAAAAGCCAATTTCACTTGCTGTGATGCTGACGTTTGCTTTAACCCCAGTAATTTACTAATAATTTTATCTTAAGAAGGTCAGAATATGCTATTATAAACTGATGCAAAACTATTATTTTTCTAAAATTCTTGGACAAAAGCAGATTTACAGTGCTGGCACATTAGAGGTCTATCAAATTATTAATAACAATGATTTGAAAAGTACAGTTTTACACTACATATATAATACAGACATTCAATGAAACAAAGACAAAAGATGTAACTTCCTAAAAGAAAGATGCACAAGACATAAGGAACTGATTGTTATTTGAGTGTAACACCACCAAGAGTTATGCATTAGTGGATAATATGTATAATTTGTTAAACTGTTTGCAAGATCAGTATCTGTATTTGAGAAAGTTACAGGAAGCATCTGATACCGGCTTACCATGGTGAAGCCAGGAGCAAAGCCCTGGAAGAACTGCTGCTCCCAGGACTCCAGCTCATGAACATGGGATCTCTGAAAGTTTAAGTGAAGTTATATCAGGTGTCCTGTTCTAAGCTTGAAAGCCTAAAATGTGAAAGGTGGAGAGAAGGGGAAAGAGACAAAAACATTCTGGCTAAAGCTGATTCTTGCTGGAGCACCCAGCTCCCAGCCCTGTAAGTCACAAGTGGCAGAGCTGAGTATCCTGCAAACACATCCTAAAACCTTGCAGGCAAGTTTCTATCAAAAACACTGATGAGCTGAACCGGAGACATGCTTACTTTTCAGGTTCCATACATCAGAAGTTGCCACAAAATTTTTAATTTGCTCCTTGAAGCTTGGAGTTGTCTATCTTTTCTGCCCATCTTCTGCCCAACTGTATAGCAGTTGTCTGTTGTTGCTTGTCTGTTTTTGTTGTAAGCTCTCTGGGAGAAGGATTTTGTGCACAGAGAAATCTGTTGTTGCTGTAGTGACCAAAATAATTCCTTCAATATGCTTAATTATCTTAAGTCCTATTGACAAAGGTGCTGAGACTAGCCTGAGAAGGGAGAGACATGGGGCACAGTGACTATACACTGCTTTAATTAAGACTGATTTACTTAAAAGAGCAATAGCTCATCAAAAGGAGCAGTTTGTTACTTTCAGCCAGTTTCTAAAGCGTTTCTAGAAAGGCTACAGTGAAGGAGGAAAATGGGGGGTGTGTGTAATATAATGAAACTCACATAAGAATGGATGATTGTAAGGCAAAGTCCTTATCAGTGGGCCTTTCTCAAAGCTGTAAATTTTTTTATTTTTAAATTACCAAAGTCCTTTAGCATGGAAAAAAAAAAAAAAGCAGTGCTAGAGACCAAAACATACCAAGAAAGCTTAAATGAACAGAAAGGGATTCAGAAGCGACATGGAAGGTTTCTTACTCCTACACCTGTTTTCCCACTTTTCTCCAAAATCTCTCCCCTTTTCTCTCCTCCACACCCAGAAAACAATGCAAGTGATTTACAAACAGGTAAAGAAGGTCAATAGATCTGCAAACAAGCAAAAACTGGATGAGGGATCGGGGTGGACTGTAAAATAAACAGCAAAGAATAGCTGAATATTCTTGGCTATGCATTTAATTTACTTGTTTCTTAAGGAAATGTCAATGAGCTTAGCCACAGAATTCCCTTACCATGACCAGTGTTGGGAAGATCAGCAGTGATACTCAAGAGAAAAGCCAGTTATTACAACTTTGAGAAAGGCCCACTGATAAGGACTTTGCATTACAACTGTCTATTCTCATGTGAGTTTCATTACCTCAGAAGTCATCCCTTCCAGACCATTGAGTTTGCCTGGAATACACTGCACCTTGGAAACATAATTGCTTAATTTGGATGCTTTTACCCACGGTTTTTGTATGTGTTTGTTAATTTAGGATTTGGACAGTCAGAGGGAGGCATAAATTGAGTATCTGTGATAATATATAGGAACAATACTATATACCTGATCAAACTTTCTGGAACTAGCCACAGTAGGAATGGTTCTGGTAGTAATGAAGTAGCAGGAAGCTCAGAATTTCCTGAGTTAACTGGGGGGGGGGGGGGGGGAAGGGAAGTTAGCGAGCAGCTGTGTGGTGCTCAGTTGCCGACTGAGGTTAAACCAGGACACCCAGGTATCCACAGCCCCAAGGGGCATTTTCAGACTCAGACAGTAGTCTCATCTATCAATTTTTCATATTTCCATATTTATCACCCTTCAGAAAAGTGATGGCATCAAGAGCAAGAAGCAGCACTCTGTCCTCCAGTTTATGTAACAGAGAATTTACTTAGCTTTCATTGCCCTTCCTGGATCATTAAAAAGGTAATTTTCTTCCTTATTTACTTTCTCAATGAAAAAAAAAAAATAGGTGTTAAACCCACAAATTGTGCTGGGTAAGTCTACAGCTAACCGAGGTATGTTGAACTAGGCACATATCCAGTCAAATCAATGAGGCAAGGCTGACACAAATTCTGGATGGCACCATGTCCTTCTCAGAAAAATGTTTCAACACATTTCAAAACAAAAGATGTGAGCCAAAAAAGTAGGTACCCATCTGGTATTTATCTGCAATTCTGCAGAAGAACCACTTGCCAAAGGAACAAGTTATGTTCTGCTTGATCAAAAGCACGTAACACCCCAGCAAACTTTTACATTCCTCCCTATCCTTCCCCCAACTCAGTTAGACATCTATGGTAACATAGTACATAAAGATAGTCAAAGAGGTAAAAACAATGTTTGGAAACACAACCCAAAGCACACAGTTCTCACAAAGAGAGTTGAAGGGTTCTCAGTAACCAACCAGATCTGCCAAAGCAGCTTCCCAGTCGTGCCTGCAAAAAAATCACATCTCCCAGCACATAAAGTCAGTTGATTAGACCAAATTGGCTATTCCGCTGCACTTTGAAATATGGATTTCCATTAACAGTAAGGACACTTGCCTGCTTGCCTGGTTCCTCCCAGTTCATTCCTGCATCTTTTGTGCTGTGGGACCCTCCTTGTCCCTCCAGAACTCCCTCTGCCTCTTCATACAGGTCTTTGACTTGCCACCTGTTAGGTTATTACATAAAAGGAGGCTGTACACGCTGCTCTTCATTGAAAGGACTTTTAGCAGAGACACTGCAGCTAACACTGGAGACATTTCTAAGGCATGCTGGTGCCGCTTCCAACCTGTGCTTTCTCACCCAAATTCCATTGTGCAGCTCCAGTACCCAAAGTAGCCCTGACTCTAGTCATCTAGCATTTCCCATCCTAATGGTAAATACCTGCTGTCTTTAGAGAACCACAGTAATCTCTGTGTCTTTCATTCCTTGGTGAATCAATTGAAAATGGGGGTGCAGGTCTCATCAGCAGCTATTCTCTCCTCTTGAACAGTGAACACACACTGCTCTGAATAACTGAACTGTGAGTACGTGAAGAGAAACCTGCAGCCGTGAGCAGAACTAGAGTGGGTGGTATGGGGAGGCATTTCTTAATGTTCCCAAAGCTAATCAAGCTTTTCTGAAACTCTGGGGACGCATCAAATCAGCTTGCTATGTGAGGTGTCTCTACAGGTGCAGAGAGAAGAGAAACATCTCCCACTGAATCAATGTAGCCAAACCCCCAACCCTATTGTGGAAGTACACAACTTAGAAGTATGACTCTTCATCATTCCTGACACGTTGCAGAGCCTGTCCTTTAACACTCAATCATTCATTTACTATCCTTCAAGTCTACTTCAAAATTTGCATCACTGTGTGAAAGTTTGTACTGTGATTTACTGGCTTAAAAAATAAACACATTGGTGCACAAAGCAATGAAAAATAACGTTTCAGGTGCGTGACATATTATATCCCATCTTCAGTATATTTTCCAAAAGGCAGGTTACTTTCTTGTTTTCATAGATACCAAACCAGAACAGCTACATAAGATGGATATGAATATGGAAGGAAAAGAAGATGAAACAGAATAAGGAGGAAAAAGATATATTGATGAATTAAGTTACTGCACTTAGAGTCATAGAATCATAGAATCATTAAGGTTGGAAAAGACCTCTAAGATCTTGAGTCCAACCATCGACCCAACACCACCATGCCCACTAAACCATGTCCCTAAGTGGAGATTTATAGACTGGTATGATGTTTCACATGTAGCCATCCCTAAACAGAGACTGTAATTTAGACCTCATGTCAACACATTCAAACGTCGCAAGGAGGGGAGAACAGTGCCTAATGTCTAATTTGAAATACTTTAAGTACCCACCATCCACTTTGGCTGATGAGGTCTAAAAATACATCTACAGTACATCCTGTAATTACATGCAAACATTTTAATAATGGAGCCAGAGGATATTTTCAGGGCATTTGTCTCTCTCTTCTTTCTCTCTGTCTGTCTAATTTGCCTCTCTCCAGGGGCTTTTATGTTTAGGGCTCCTCTATACTCCTCCTATAACAGATCTACAATTAGTTGTTTTATTCAGAAATATACAAAGGATTAAGTCAAATGTTATTTCTGGTGCATATTTCATTCTGTAAGCTACACATATTCAATAATACATTCACTGTTCAAGCCTGCAATAATGATAGAAGGCATATGAAAATGTTTTGACCTTTATGATTAAAAAACTCCAATGACAGATAGGTTTTGATTAAGTTAATCATGAGGCCATCAGTTATACGTCCAAGGGCAGAAAGTTCCCTGCATCAACAGAAAAATTCTTGCAGTGAACAGTCAGATTCAGGAGGTCTTTGCTCAATTTACAGAATTAGCAGAGTATTCCTGTTTGATCACTGTACAATGCACTTGGGATAAGCCTCAGAAGTAATTAGCCTTTGCAGTCTCTAGGGTCATGCATCAGTGTCAAGTTTAGAACTGAGATTTCATGATCAATTCACAGCTTGAGTAAGATGTCTAAGGAAAGGATATTCATCAGAGAGGTGGTGGATGCCCCATCCCTGGGAACATTCAAGGTCAGGTTGGACAAAGCTCTGAGCAACCTGATCTAGTTGAAGATGTCCCTGCCCACGGCAGGGGGGTTGGACTAGATGACCTTTAAAGGTCCCTTCCAACCCAAACTATTCTATGATTCATGAACAGGGACGAGTAAATCACAGAAAGGACTTGGGCACTTGCTAGGTATGCATGCCAATAGGGTGTGTTCTCTTTATCCACCAAAGTATAGCATAAGGGCAGGTATCTTACAGGTTCTCAGGACATCTATAAGAGGTAGCTGAGCTGCAAGAAAAGCAGAAGATGATCATCAAGCTAACTATTTAGTTGTGTGATGCTGGAGGCATTTACTTCAGATATGCCCATTCATGACACATTGGTACCTGCAGTTCAAATGCCTTGCTTGCATCCCGGTTTTAGAAGTCAGTAACATGTGAAAGGATGGCATGGATACTCTCAGGGCTGGTTCAAGACCTCATAAAGTTAATGAAATCTTTCCACAGACTTGAGTTAATATTTGATCAGTAACATAACTGTCAAGAGCATTAAGTCCTCTTCAATACTTCTTATTGAAGTAACACTTCCCACAGGCTGTCGAGAAAAGTGGAGGTGTCCACATCTGGATACATTCAGTAACTATAAAAATAGCACATGCATCATATTAATTACAGTAAGTGAGCGAGAAGCAACCATTGCTTGTACTTAGTTGGATAAACAAGTAGTGAAGTTGCACTAGTAATGATTTGCATCATTGCTTATTCTGATGATCAGTATCATCTTATCCTTACCATTTGTTTATTCGATCCAACAGGGAAATTCAGTTGTAAAGATTTAAGGAACAGGGATCCCTGACCTCAAAGTCTTTTTGAGAGACTGTGGTGAACTTCAGTCAATTGGCAGGACCAGAAGCAGGAGTAACATACCCAAGTTGTTCAGCCCACATGATAGAACTTTTCATAACATTAAGAAACAACAAAACAGGTTTTCTTGAAAAATAGACATGATTTTCCCTCTCACTATTCAGTATTTGGGGAATTTCCTGGTTTTTATGACCCTTTAGGTATATTCATTCACACATTATACAAGGAGCCATTAGCCAGCTGAACTCTAGTTAAATGCTTATTTCATGCATTTGTAAGTTGAGATAAAAATGTTACCAATTTCCCTGCCAGCTGTTATCTCTCTCAACTGCAGAGCTACTTGTTTTCTAGTGGAAAGAAAATATTCTAATATGCTGCACGTTAATATGCAAGCATTGCTTCTTCTTTTTAAAAATTGTCTGTCAAGTCTCTTTTCTTTAGAAGTTGTCTAGTGAGTATTCAATTTAAAGTGTCAAATCCTTCTGTTCTATATAATCTTCCCTGCATTCTTTAGTATTAAACTTCATTCTGAATGGAACTTTGTAAAGTAGTACTTTTGTACCCAACAAACCTCTTCCCTTTGTGCAGTCAATTTTTTTCTTTGGCATTTTAAACAATCATTTTTCCCATTGAAGCCATTATAGTCAAAAAAGTGCAAGTTGAGGGCAACTCCTCTCGTAATTATCAATTTTGTTGAAACACTTTTCAGATATACTTTTCATGTTATCCTCAGGCATAGATATTCATAAGATCAATTTGCCTTGCAGACTCTCTGTTCCAGCTGGTGAGGAAGAAGGGAGGGGAAAAAAAAAGTCACAGTGTGATTGCCATATCCTAGGCTGAGTCTGCAGATCAGCAGTTACAGAATAGCTTACCTTTAAATGTGGGCTGGAATTCATAGAGCAACAATGAGCATGGTGCTCACACAAGTCGTTTGGTCAAAATAAATAAATGACCATACTCCAACTGCTAGCTGTTTATTCATTCACAGCATTGATGACTCCAAAGTACAGCACTACAAATCAAATATTAGATATATAGGGTGTAACAGGGAAGGGGCAGACTTCTAAACGAGGCATAAAGTTAAAGCTGGATAAAAGAAGTATTCAGATAAAATGGGTAACTTCAACTCATTAGCAGAGGTTCATTCCACAGCTGCTTTATCCAGCAGAACTCAGGATAATGACCAGTCCTCAAATGCCAATGGTCATCCTCTATATTTCAGTGAAATGCTAGCCCTTTCCTGTAATGTCTAGCTGTATAACTACCATTAGATCTCTGCTAGAGATTTGGCTCTGAAAAGCCATTAATTTTAGATACATATTTTTAATCTCTTTTTTTCTTTAGCATAAAAGTGAACTTTAATAACTTCCTCACATGTTCCAAACCCCTTGTATTTCCTCTCTCCTTCTCAACATGAAGCATGTTATTAACAAAATCTCACAAACAATTCAGCTCATCTATTGCCACCTATTAAGCTCTTCCCAAACACATACATTTTTAGAAACACATTGTTAAAACAAAATATGATCGTTGGCTTTCTTTGCATAACTGTCCAAAAAGATTACGTCTTTCCTTTAAGGGAAAAACCACCTGAGTCTTCCTGACCAGACACAGTCTCCTTGTCACCAGGTACAGTTACAACATTGGCGTTTACTGTTCTGCAAGCATGCGTCCCTTCCCCATTTGTTCTTAAAGAACTTCATCATTGAGCTCATAATTACTCCCAACCTCATCCTTCTGGTTTCTACTCTCCTATCCTTTTGCAGATAGCTTCTCTCACCTGTGGTTTCCATTCCCTCTCATTATCTATGTATGTGACAGCAAAGCCCTGGCTTTTCTCCCCTTTCTAGCTTTATTAACTTTCAGGCAAGCACTTTTTCAAATAACAGTCTTCTCATTCAGTGCCCTGCCCAATATTTTTCTCTTCCTAACAGCATCCTATTTGGAGACAAAATAAGTCATTACTGTAAATACTTAATATTTGCATAACACCAATTCACTGAGACAGATACATCCATGATTGCATCTACAGAGACACCTCAAGAACCAGCTAAGCTCACATATCTGTAAAGGTAGCAAGTCACACAAATCTATCTACATCATATCCCCAAGAATTGCCATCTTTAAGCTCAATACAAAAACAAGCTGTGTCCTGCTTGTTCTCTCAGCCTATGTTTCTATTCAATAAATCTCCAAAGGAAAGGATCAATCATGATATTTTGCTGCTGCATCACAAAGGTTCTTTCAACTGTTGGGGTCATTGCAGGTGGTTAAGTCAAAAGTCAAGAGATATTTGCCAAAGATTATTTCATCTTTTAAAACTTCAGTGCTTTTTAAAAAATGTTGCATTACCTTCAAAATTAGAACAACTAAGCAATTGTCAAATATATTTTGCCATTATTGTAATTGCTTTCAGCCATATTTCTTGGACGTTTTGTATTTGACAGAAAGAAGGAAGAAATCATGCCAATTTGTTTTATGTAAGTGGTGAACTTAATGAACTCAGCCAATTACGTGATAGCCTTGATCTATTTGTACCAGGGGAGAAGTGAATCACAAGTTTTTATCTGGAATGAATTATCAGAGGAAAAAGATAAAATATTGACGTTAATCTTCATCATGGTAAATAGTCTAGCCATTACTTACTGCTGTTAGATTATGCTCCAGGTTATACAGACACATACTGAGACATTGTTCACTACAAATGACTTCAAATGGGGGTGTTTTTCAATTTTTTCATTGTGTAGGGCAGCCACGTCTCTCAGAACACTATACAGCAGTAGTACACCTCAGAACCTCATGGCATATGATGAATTCCAGCCAGATTGTATGCAAAATGTGTCTAGTGATTTTCATCCTCCTCCTCCAACCACCCACAAGACATTTACTGCCTGGTTTTCTCTCTCTCAAGTTCACCACAGTAGTGAAGTAGCACAATTAACTGAACAGCTAGTCTTGACACCTCACAACCCACAGAAAATCTAGCTAGCTACTATACACATCCCTTTTAAAGTCTTTTTCAAAAACAGGCCAAGTTCTGTAATACAAAACATGTTTCTTCCCATCTTGCCAGATGGTTTTCAGCCCCCTCAGCTGCTCCCTTATTTGGCCTCTGTCTCTCAGAGTTCATCTCACACATCAGGTAACCAGAAGCAGAGTTTAATAACATTCACCTATCAATGTACTCACCTGGCACAGTAAGACCAATTCCAGATAGCACCTTATTTTTGGGTGTCCCTTCAGCTCTCATCTACAGTAGCCAATTCCACCTCTTGCCTGTTAATTACAAAACACACCTCTCAAGTTCTTTCTGTAGTTAAATGAGTTGGCAACCATGAAAGGTGTTTTTACAAATTCAGAGCCCATTTTCCCTGCCAATTCCTGACTTAAATTTTTTTATATTTCCTCCTTTGCTGTCAAGCATTTTCTGTCACACTGCACAATAGTCTACTTTCAAAACGAACTTCTTAAATGAAGTGAAAGTTTGTTACCCTTCTTTTCCACCCTTGCTTCATTTTCTCTGTGTCCTCATTTAGAAGTGCTCAGACATCTTCCCAGTTAAGCTTCCAACCCTGCTCTGACTGCTCGAAAAGATACGTTTCTGCTGCCCTTTGCCCTTCTGCCAGCAGCTTTTAGCACTTTCCCAACATGGAAGACATTGATGTTATGACTGGCTTTATGACTTCTGCATTCCGGAAAGTTCCTGTCTGGCCATTATTCTTATCAGTATCTGCTGCATTTTCTTGCGTGGTATCTTGGTGACCACATTCCCTTTCACAGCCATTTCCTGCTTGCAGCTTCCAAACACCACTTTTCCTTCTGCTTCTTAAACACCTCTTCACAAAGTTTCTCTTCATAGCTGCCACCTTTCCCTGACCCCTCAGCATCCAAAAACCCAAACCGATTGTAAGAAGTCAGGACCAAAACCATCTTCAGCAACTTACCACTCATTTGATCATTGCATTCAACACAACAGCGCAGTTCCATCTTCAAATCATAGTCTGCTAGCCCTTATTTCACCCAGTTTCTTATAGGAGCAAACTACCTTCTTCCTCTTAAATCATGCACTGGTTAGAAGGGGCAGCTGAACAGGGCTGATTAAACCTAGAGCTTTGGGAACCTATCAGGCAGACAACCCTGTTACAGACAGGTAGACTGTAATTTGTTTAGGATGAGAATTATCAGAGAATAAGCACATTTCTGGTGTTTGTATCTAGGGATTCAAATTTGTATAAATTAGAATCCCTTTGAATTCTGTCCCTGTTTTCTCTAAAAGTTTACTCAACTTTGAGTACAATGAAGCCTTCTGTTGGGATATGTGAAAAAAAGTTTTGGTTTTGGCTCCTGCTCAGAAGCAGAACCGAATATGCCATTTTTATTTCAAGCTAACCTAAGATTTAAAGCACCATATTGCTAATAAAAATTTTAGCTTAGCTTTGAGTGACCTTGCCTACATTTGCATGCTTTATGTACACATAACTCACAGGTCCCCCAAAGCATACACAGTATATTCTGAAAATGCACGAAAGACAGTTTCACTCTAACCTGTATATAACCCTTTGTTACGTGAAATAGAATGCAATAAAACAGAACTATGGTGTCTTAGCAAATCTTTCTTAACTGTAGATTTTGTTACTAAACTCTCAGAATTTTAAAAAATCTGCCTAAATGTCAATGCATTTTAATTTATTCTTCCATCAGAATATTCCTTGCTGCTAGCCATTAGGAAACTCCATTCCTTATCCATATATTGTGTGTAGTACTCCAGTAATCTGTTGTAAACTGATCTGTAACTGACTACTGATGGAAGGAGGGTAGCTGCAAGCAGCCATTAAGCTCAAACAGTAGACATCACTATTGAAAGTGAGATGAGATCTAGCCAGGGATAGCTGAAGGGCATTGATCCATAATTATGGGAAAAACATCCAGGTTAACATGTTAGTGTGGTTCTTATACTTACCCTGGGGAAGAAGACATATATATACTACAACTATTCTTGGGACCAGACCTTAATTTTCTCATCTGGCTTAATGCCATCTGGAAAAGCATTCATGGACTTTTTTGTCCCCCAGTGTATGTTTAAAAAAAGATCAACAACATTTTGCTTTGGAAAGACATTATTCCCAGTAACATCGATGCTCATGTGAACTGAGAGTGTTAAGGACATTGGCTTGTCTACTTGAAGAAGAAAAAAAAACACAACCAAATTTAACGTAAGCTGGTTAAAAACTGATTTAGTTTGGAGCTTATCCTCTTATAAGGCACTTTACGCTGGCAGTATTTTGGACAGAGTTAAAACAGGACAACTTGCTTGGACAGAAAATGGGTTAGTTAGCTTGAATACCCTGTATCCTGTTGGTTATACCTATAGAAATCCTTGAATACAACAGTACCAGCAGTTCAACTCGAGAAGCAAATACATGAATAATTATAAATGAAACTGGCCCTGGGCTTCTACTTAAGCATTGATTAAGTAAAATATAATGTGATTATAAAATAAAGTTTTGTAACAGACCTCCCTTTGCAGTTCTTACACAGAAATAGTTAATTAGTTTGAGTGTCTCTGGTTTGAGCTGTTAAGTTCATGTTTCCCCAAGCAACAGTGTCAATATTTAAAAAGTTTGTGCCCTGTGCAGGTAGACAGAAAACCACCTCATTCTTCTAATTATTTTGATGAGTGCTAGAGGCAACGCAGCTTTCTTCATGGTGCTCTGTCAGTATTTCCTTAGCGACATTTTGTTTTCACTAAACAGGAGCACAAGCAGAGGAAAGTCTTGCTAAAAGTCTGAAAGCTGTGTTTTCTAGTCACTGAATTTTTTTTTAAAGCGATAAGATGAAACGTCACCATCCTGGAACTAAACGTGACACAAAGTTTTTAAGATCTTGCAAGATTTATATTTGACCTTTCAAAGAACAGAAGAGTTCCAAAAATGATTTCTCTCAGGGGTAACCCTTAGGGTGTTCTGAGCAATAAAGTCATCAGAGCCATTTTTAACTCTGCTTTTGCTGCAGGAGAAAAAATTTTGCCCCATAGCTTCGGTAAACTGGTCTATCTACTACTAAGTGTAGTACACACAATACTAACTGTAGGTTCTGATGTGCAGTGCTTATAATCACTCCATTTGAAGCACCTCATGAGGCAAAGCTTACTTAACTTGAAGATGTTATCAATAGGCTTTTTCTGTCTATTATGCCAAAACACCTTCTCTCCATGTCCATATTTTTTTTCTTTTCAGAAAAGCTTTAAATGCTGTACAACACATTTTTACCTTTCTGATGGCCTGCTGGTGCCCTTGCAATAAAATACATATTATTTATTCATGTTACTAGAGCATCTTGCAGAGTGTAATCAGAGCCTGAGATACCATTTTGCTAGCTGATGGATAAAACCAATAGCAGATACCGAGTTTTTTCTCTTTACAGAGAAGACAAAACTCTAAACCTTTACAAATTGCAGCGGAGTTTCTTTATATCTTTCTGTGACTCCTGATGTATGCACCAGTGGTCACATCCTCAGTTGATCTAAATCAACATGTTTCTGTTAGCTCCATGCTTGATCAGTCAAGTGAACACAGTTCGCACAATCTGAAGAACTGGTCCTTTTTTTTAAATTTCTGTATTCACACTCAGAGTATTTAATTTTATTTTAAATAATAGGAAACAAACAAAAAAATTACCTTATACACTGTGCTATTCATATGTGGACAGAACACTGAGATTGGCCAGCTATATGTATTACCCACATACAGTCTGTCAGCTGCATTTATTCCAAAATATATTGCACAGCCACCATCTGTCAATCATAAAGTCTGTGGCCAAAGAGCAATTTATGAAATTAGAAATACTGAAAAACACAGTTGCTCATGGAAATGCTAACAAAGGTTATTAGACATGCTGATCAGCATTATAAACAAATATTCATTGGCTTTTACTTGCTTGGTTTTTTTTGTAATCTGCTCCACAACACATTTTAATAAGTAAGGAATTCATTGATAATTTGGCACAGGAACAAGTTGCTGCTTTAGTCAATTAATTCAGTAATTTTGATGCTTTATTTCTTGCCTTACCAAAAAGCCCAGCACTTCAATAAATAATCTTTCTTTTCCATTTAATAATTAAAGCAGCTTAAAACAGAGACAGTTTCAGGTCTTGAGGCATACATTTTAGAATTGTAAAAGCTGCTGGAGCCCACATAAGAGGATGAGAGCAACTTATTACCTATGGGTAACCAAAGGGAGCATTGGAGAATGAGGAGAAGCTAATACAACTTCTATAACATACAAGGAATTAAGAAGTAAATCAAAAGTAGATAGACTTCTTAGTCTAACTTAGATTTCAGAAAGTTTCCAGTCTCTGGTTAAAAGTGAGAATAACTGTACATACAGAGAGTCTTCAAAGAGTGAATACAAATATAAGGATATCATCAGCCAGGTCCAACCTGAAGGACCTCTTTGTTAACAGAAGTCAGAAAACATCACAAGCCTGGGTATATCACCCTTTCTTTCTGAGACGCAGAAGGAGAGGGAGGCGGAAGATGTGATAGGCCTCTCTCAATTCTTAATACTGAGACGCACGCTAATGGTTCCATAGAGTTACCTACAGCAGCATCCAGCTATCAAATCTTCCATTATCATCTTCTCATAGTTGGGTTGCTGTTACTTTCTTTTCTGCTCAAAATATGGCAATGAAATACGTAGGAGCATCCTCACGCTCACAAGCCCTGGTCTTCATGGGGGATTTCAACCACCCCAGTATCTGTTGGAGGGACAAGACGGCAGGGCATAAGCAATCCGGGAGGTTCCTGGAATGTGTCGATGATAACTTCCTTTTCCAAGTGGTAGAGGAGCCAGCAAGGAGAGGTGCTATGCTGGACCTTGTTCTCACCAACCAGGAGGGGCTGGTGGGGAATGTGAAGCTCAAGGGCAGCCTGGGCTGCAGTGACCACGAAATGGTGGAGTTCAAGATCCTTAGGGCAGCGAGGAGGGCGCACAGCAAGCTCACTACCCTGGACTTCAGGAGAGCAGACTTTGGCTTCTTCAGGGATCTGCTTGGCAGAGTACCACGGGACAAAGCCCTGGAGGGAAGAGGGGCCCAATAAAGCTGGGCAATATTCAAGGATCACCTCCTTCAAGCTCAGGAGCCATGCATCCCAACAAAGAGGAAGTCAGGCAAAAACGCCAGGAGGCCTGCAAGGATGAACAAACACAAAAAGGAGGCCTACAGAGGGTGGAAGCAAGGACGGGTAGCCTGGGAGGAATACAGAGAAATTGTCTGAGCAGCCAGGGATCAGGTTAGGAAAGCTAAAGCCCTGATAGAACTAAATCTGGCCAGGGACATCAAGGGCAACACGAAAAGCTTCTATAGATATGTTGGGGATAAAAGGAAGATGAAGGAAAATGTGGGCCCTCTCCGGAATGAAACAGGAGACCTGGTTACCTGGGATATGGAAAAGGCTGAGGTACTCAATGACTTTTTTGCCTTGGTCTTCATTGGCAAATGCTCAAGCCACACTGCCCAAGCCGTAGAAGGCAAAGGCAGGGACTGGGGGAATGAAGAGCCGCCCACTGTAGGAGAAGATCAGGTTTGAGACCATCTAAGGCACCTGAAGGTGCACAAGTCCATGGGACCTGATGAGATCCATCCTCAGGTCCTGAGGGAACTGGCGGATGAAGTTGATAAGCCACTATCCATCATATTTGAAAAGTCGTGGCAGTCTGGTGAAGTTCCCACTGACTGGAAAAGGGGAAACATAACCCCCATTTTTAAAAAGGGCAAAAAGGAAGACCCAGGGAACTACAGGCCAGTCAGTCTCACCTCTGTGCCTGGGAAGATCATGGAACAGATCCTCCTGGAAGCTATGCTAAGGCATGTGGAGGACAGGGAGGTGATTTGAGACAGCCAGCATGGCTTCACCAAGGGCAAGTCCTGCCCGACCAACCTACTGGCCTTCTATGATGGAGTGACTACATCAGTGGACATGGGAAGGGCTACAGATGTCATCTATCTGGACTTCTGTAAGGCCTTTGACACAGTCCCCCACAACATCCTTCTCTCTAAACTGGAGAGGTATGGATTTGATGGGTGGACTGTCCGGTGGATGAGGAATTGGTTGGATGGTCGCATCCAGAGGGTAGTGGTCAACGGCTCAATGTCCAGATGGAGATCGGTGACAAGTGGTGTCCCTCAAGGGTTCGTATTGGGACAAGTACTGTTTAATAACTTCATCAATGACGTAGACAGTGGGATCAAGTTCAACCTCAGCAAGTTTGCAGATGACACCAAGCTGAGTGGTGCAGTCGACATGCCAGAGGGACGGGATGCCATCCAGAGGGACCTGGACAAGCTGGAGAAGTGGGCCCGTGTGAACCTCATGAGGTTCAACAAGGCCAAGTGCAGGGTCCTGCACCTGGGTCGGGGCAATCCCCAGTACCAATCCAGGCTGGGGGATGAAGGGATTGAGAGCAGCCCTGCCGAGAAGGACTTGGGGGTACTGGTGGGTGAAAAGCTGGACATGAGCCAGCAATGTGCGCTCGCAGCCCAGAAGGCCAACTGTATCCTGGGCTGCATCAAAAGAAGCGTGGCCAGCAGGTCGAGGGAGGTGATTCTGCCCCTCTACTCTGCTCTGGTGAGACCCCACCTGCAGTACTGCATCCAGCTCTGGAGCCCTCAGCACAGGAAAGACACGGACCTGTTGGAGTGGGTCCAGAAGAGGGCCACGAAAATGATCAGGGGGATGGAACAGCTCTCCTATGAAGAAAGGCTGAGAGAGTTGGGGTTGTTCAGCCTGGAGAAGAGAAGGCTCCGGGGAGACCTTATTGCAGCCTATTGGTACTTAAAGGGGGCTTATAGGAAAGATGGGGACAAAATTTTTAGCGGGGCCTGTTGCAATAGGACAAGGGGGAATGGTTTTAAGCTAAAAGAGGATAGATTTAGACTAGACATAAGGAAGAAATTTTTTATGATGAGAATGGTGAAACACTGGCACAGGTTGCCCAGAGAGGTGGTGGATGCCCCATCCCTGGAAACATTCAAGGTCAGGTTGGACGGGGCTCTAAGCAGCCTGATCTAGTTGAAGATGTCCCTGCTCATTGCAGGAGGGGTTGGACTAGATGCCCTTTAAAGGTCCCTTCCAACCTATTCTATTCAATCCTATTGTATGATTCTATGATTCTATGAAGTGCAGCTTAATCTCCCAGTCAAAGCTTTTCTTAGCTTGAAAACTGGCATTTGCCTGGTATAAAGAATAACACCCAGCTCTACAATTTACTCCATAAGACCCATGTATATACAAAACATCAATATTTAATCACAGCATAGAGTAGCTTACAACATTACACTCTTAAATTTTCCACATATTAGTTTTTACGTGTTTATATCAGACTAACATGTTGCTCAAGTTCACAGAACAGGTAGTGTTCCAGGATTCATTTCTTTGTCCATGAACATGACGCATGCTTTCCCAACACTTGCTGCCTCTGAAGGAAATTTTTAGTTTTTCTCATGCTCAGAGAAGAATGTATGCTAAAGGCATGCAGATACAGATATGTATAAAAATTTACCTACCATTAACTGAATTGTGCTTTTGTATGTCATAATGTAAAAATATTGATTGCAGGCTTTATAATCTAATACTTGCCTCTGCTTAAGTATAATAAACCAGTCATACTTAGAAGGTGATGTTTTCCTCTCTTGTCAGAATGTTAAGAAGAAAAAAATTTTTCAAACTTTTGTCCCCTTTTCTTCTTTCTGAAATGTTTCTATTCTGGTGGAGAATTAAGATTGCACGGGTATGCTTGTAAATACATTCACATGAACAATAAGCAAGAACTTTGGATAGTTGAGTGAGATCTGACCCATTGCTCGCTCTTTACAAATGTTCTACCTCATGTTCAGTATTTACATAATTTGCACACTTCCCTGAAGACATATAGTAAAGAAAAATGCTGTCTTTCAATGGTTTGGAACTTATATCATAATCATAATTCACTGATTTTGGCATTTTAAAGTACCCACTTTACATCTAGAAGCATGACCTCATTTTAAATTTGATGACCCAGAGTTTCTAACAATAAGGCATTTCTTTGATTGAGACAATATACGGATATAATGAATGATTATATAGCAGAAATCTTAAGTTTTTACTATATTAAAATTGAACTTCTGGATCAAAAAATCCATCAACTTTATCTAATATTAAGAAAAGGTAGGGGAACACACTATCATACCGAATATTTTAAAAATCTAACAGTTGGAAAAATAGGAAATTAAAACCAGATAACTGAAAAGAAAGGAAATTCACTGCTAAAATAATCTAATATGTAACTTCACTAACACTTCATAAGTAAATTCTCCACTGAAGCTGGAGTCTGCATCTTGCTAATTCCTATCAGAAATGACTGTTATCTTAATACGTTTTAGAGTATATATTAAAGCAGAGATTTGGGGTTCTTTGCCCAAAGATTTAAAATGCAAGCTTAACAAAATAATATTTCTCTGGGGAATATTTCTTTATACTTTTTCTGTGGAAAGGTGCATAATGCAGGTGAGTTTTTCTCCTGTAGTGTATTTTTTACAAATTCCTATGAGTTTATGACTGTACTACTTTTCTTGCTATTTAAACTGTTAATCATTTTAACCACAGAATCACATAATGGTTGAAGCTGGAAGGGACTTCTGGAGGTCATCTTGTCCAACACCAATAATACCTGATAAACTTTTAGGATCAGTGATATTCTGGCAATAAATTCCACAGCGTAGTTCTAATTCACACTTTAAAAGCATTTCCATTTATCAAGCTTAAAAGCATTTTTGGTTTTGTTTTCTTTTATTTCATGGTACAGTCCATCATTCTCTAATGAGAAAAGGTAGAAAAACCTAATGCCATGGATGACATTCTCAGAAGGTATAAATCGAATTCTACCTATGCAACAAACTTGACAAATTTACTTTTTTCCCCACAGCTTTAATGCTCATAAAATGAAAGGGATAGGTTTGTTTCCTCTAGATCTTTGAATTTAAAAAGCATGAATATTTTAATTCAATAAAGACGTGGTCAATAAAATCCTGTATCATATTCAGGCTATAGACTCCATATCATTATTTAGATTACCACATGCGTATTACTAAAAGGTGACATAAATATTAGTGAATCTGGCTTTTATAATACATGTTATAATAACATTTTACTATTAATATAGAATAACATATATACTATAAAGTATATACTATATAATTATATGGTATAATTATATAGTATCAATATAGTATAATTATATAGTATACTTATGCTATATAATTATATACTTCTTATTGTAAATATATTATTTATACATCATTGTTGCTGAAATTTAACCTAAGACCTTGAATATTATTTGTGTTATATTTATTATTTTTCATACTACCAACAGTTGTGATGATACTTCGGAGCTGTTGATTCAGCATCATTTATAAGGCATTTGTTTTTTTGGTAGCACAGCCTTTTTCAGATCAATAAAAGCTGAAGATAAATGGTGATAAATTATCAGATTTTAAATTCCCTTTAAATCTAGCTTTATTACCACACATATTTAGTGTTCTTCACTAGTTCTTCAGAGTACAGAGCACAGAGGCCTCATCCTTCAATTCCAGTAGCATGGCTATACTCCTTTGCAGTACAAAACACACCAGTATCAGATTTCTTATCAATAAACCAGAGGCACTGTGTTATCTGGCAAATGAATGATAGACCTAAAGATTAGAAGTATTATTTCTCTTACTAGAAAAACCATTTAATCCATGTTTTTCTGTTTTTCTGTCAATAAATGGGGCACTCATTTCATCTCTCACAGAGAGATATAAAGCTTAATCAATGGGTACAGTATTATGCTGGTGCTAGTCCTTTCTTGAATCAGTAAAGTCTCACCAGTTTTTCCAAACCCTGGAAATTTAGACTTGATACTTGAGTCCTGAAATGGTATGGAAAAAAGTACATTTAAGCCATCCATTTATAACCTATCATTTTTAATGTTAGATCTTTTTTACTCTCGGGAAAAGTAGCCTCAGCTTTTTTGAAAAGAACTGGTTAGAGAATTAGATAATAATGTCTGCCTAAATATGCACTAATATTAACCTCTGCCCTGTCAATAAGACGGTGTGGAGGAAGATTAGTTCTTAATTATCTTTTTATTTCATTGAAGTTTTGTCTTTTTTCTTTTGCACCTCATTAGTCATGATCAAAGTGTATTCCTCTTAATAGTGGCTTAATGTGATGCTTTGATCACATTTTCTGACTAATTTGAAAGTCTGTTAACTGAATTACAACAGAGCCTGGTGCATGCGAAGTTTTCGGAACCATTTTCCTGGGGCCATTTTACTCTGACAAATTTTAGGTATTTAATTGCGGTTCCCGGGAGCCTAGTTGCTCTGGACTTCTATAATTGACAGAATAAGACACCTCCAGTGAAAAGTGAATCAAGTATCTCCTGAAGATGATTTGGCCCTTCTACAGGCCAAATCTTTCTCAAGTGGCTTCATTGACTAGAAAAGGAGACTGTCAACCAGGATCTGAATTTAAGAAACCTATTTAAGTTCCTAGAAATAACTAGGATAACTTTGGTCTGTGTTTTACGAATTTACCTATGAACCTCGTCCCTGTCTTACTCATGAATGGCTATTTTAATGATTCTCAGTTATGGTTATCGACCAACAATGAAATCTGTGCATCCATGAGCTATAAGAACATCTCTCTATGGGCTCTAGAATAACCACCTTAAACATAGGTCATTTTTTTATATACCTTGCACTTCCAGACATAGTATATCCTACCCATTTCAACTATCTATATGCTTGCTTTCTTGGAGGCCATCTTAAAGCCATCTCAAACCTTGCTGGCAGAAATCTTTTATCTGAAAGAGTGGATGTCCTCCAAAATTCATCCTCAAAAATGTACCCAAAGCAATGTTACTCCATGCAAGTAGTTCCACTGTCAATTTTTTTCTGCCTCTGAAAATTGTTTGGTGAGGGATCAGTCACATAGTCAACGGGAATAGATGCAGCAAGGCCACATGATTGATTGAGTATCACATATTCAGAAATCAGTAACTACTTCAGAAAATGGAATAAAAAATGTTTGGTAGGTAATTAGGAACCCCGGCACGAAGAACTGTGTCAAAACCCTCATTAGTTAGAGGTTGGCTTATATCCTCCCTCTGTGATAGCTCAGTGGAAAATAATTCCTAAGAAATTTTACATGATTCGTCACTATCCTGGAGCCATTTTTTCATGAGGTGCCACTTATCTCATTGCTATCAATAGTCAAGATACTGGGTATCAAGTGAATTAAGACACAGTAGTCATTAATTTACAAAATAGTAAAGGCAAGAATCTTTGTACTGTACCAGATTAACTTCTGTGCTATAAAACGGTGTGCAGTCAGTTCAAGTTAAATCCTGTGACACTGATGCATGCAAAGCCATGCCATACGCTTCAGCAGAAGCAACGCAATCCTGCCATGCAGGCTTTGTATGAGAAGTAGGGAATGTATCCTTTGAATCAGCATTTTTTGTGTTCCTAGGCACCAATTTCTTGGACATTCCATGCTTACCTCATCTTAGAGGCCTCTGGGGCTGAACATGTCTAGAATTAGGGTTATCAGCCTTGCTTAGAAGCTGTAGGAGCACAGATGCAGGAGAAGTAAGTTGATAGCAGCACTGTGTGTTTTCTGACTCAATGAGATCACTCAAAACAAAACTGGAGATATGACAGGCTGTAAAAGTTCTATCCACACAGTGATCACTTTTGCATAACTGTAGGTAGTGCTTAAAAAAGTAATAAGTGATCAAAATAAAAACTAGCTAAAACATGAGGCTCAAACATAAAGTTCGGCAATGGTTTTCTGGGGTTCTGCTCTACTGGTGCTTAAGCAAGCTTTTTCCTCTAACTCTTGGAACATGCTTCCTAACCTGTAGTTTTGTACTGTGCAGTGAGACTTCATTCTCCCATCAGGACAGTCTTTTTATTTCTTTCCTATTCAGTAAACACAAAGTTATTGTTAATTTGTGTAGCTGCCCAGACACACAATTAGCACTTTCATTTTCTGCCAGTTGTTTAGTCGTATCTAATCATTGTGAAAGGTACAGAAAATCTTTTTGAAAACTCATTGAGTTCTCAAAAATGCATCTTGACAATTTTATTTGGCTTTATAATTTATTGTGTTCATTTTCCTACCCCTGGCAGTGAATTCTAACTCTTGTTACCATACAAACCCCAGCTGCCTCTTATTCAGCTGACATAAGCTCCATACAAAGAAACCACCAAGTCTTTAACACTTTACAAAGGCAAAGGGTGGCACTTTCTAGAGTATTAGGACCTGGTCTAATTCTGTTGGTGGAAATAAAAGTCTGCTTGTGTGAAGTCTTCCATTCCAAATACCGAGTTGTGCTCCTAACTATAGATTAGTGAAGTCTTATTCCTAACTAAAGATCCAATTTAGCTCTTGAAACTCCAACTGTATTTTGTTAAACATTTAGAGTTAAAATTAATTCAATTCCAAAGTGTCTTAGATTTTTTTTAGTTAATGTGATTTTAACACATATCAGGAAAAACTGAGAAGGTGTGCTATAGGTTCAAGCAGAGGAGGCAAAATAGCCAGTTTAGGGATTATTTCACTAGTTTATTTGATTATATTGGATGACGGAAAGGTACAATCTCCAAAAATAAATTTTAGTAAATCAATTCTCTTTCTGCTGACCTAGCCAGGATGTACAAGCAGATGTGTTTCCCTTTCTTGGCACACCATCTTTGGCAGGCTGTGACACCGTACTCGGAGAAGGCAGAAATCAGAGCAAGGGCAAGCTGTCAGAAAGCAGAAAAGTTGAAGAAGTTTTACAGCAGGGCATCAGAAGGACTGCTGCAACAGCTTATGACATGCTGGGTGCAGCGTGGGCTGGCTGGAATAGAGTTCAGAGCAGGACGTAGAGAAGCTGTGAGCTGCAGGAACCCTGTGGAAGGAGTAATTGAGAACTGTTTACAATATGCTGTAGCTGGATGCTGGCAGATTCCATTTTTATAGAAGGAAGTTGAGGATAGAGGAAAGCCTGAAAGCTTGTGGGACATGGCTTGGAGCTAGCCCGGGCTTTTAAAGAAATAATAAAAATAATGCTTTAGGCAGTGGGTTAACCCAGATCAAGAAATGAAATTGCTCTCCTACAAGCCTTTATAGTTAGATCTACTGCAGTTCGAATATTGTCTTTTAGGAAGTTCTGCCACATGAACCTGTGTGTATGTTTAAGTGAGTGCATGTCAGTGTTTGGGAAGGATATGTGTGTACGCGTCACCAAACAAGGCAGAACAGAAGCTGATCCTGAAAAACAGATCTTTAAAATGAGTGGACAGGCCCCACTGCCAAATTGTCTTCACCCTATACTAAACTTTCCCCAAACAGCACACGAGACAGGGATTTTACGCCAAATCATCACGGAGCCTCTGTACCAAGGATACATGCAACTACCCACCCTGCCTGGTATCCAAGGGATCTTCTAGCAGCAACTAGCAGCTGAAGCAGTTCAGTGCTTTCCTGCTCTACTGAATACCTGAAATAGTTTGGGCTATGCCATGGGGAATCTGTTGTCTAGTTCAGGTCATTCTCTCAGGTTTAAATCTTCCCCAGAATGAACAACTTCGTGGCGGAGAGGCTGCTTGGATAAACTTGTCCCTATACACCAAATAAGCTCTTGAAAATGAACCTAGAATATGATCTGAATTATGCTGATTCCCAATAATAACTTTTCTGACTATGCATTATTTTGACTTTGCTTATATCTAAGGGAAAGAATAACATAAAATTAAGTAATCATTACACAAATTTATGTTTAATGTTGGGTAGTTTTGATCTAAATTTGCACTGTATCTCCATGTATTTAAAATATAAGGAAGCATCAACTTGATGTCCTAGTTCAGGTCTATCGCTAGTTGTTAAAATATTCAGCTGCATAGACAGCAAAAGTAGCATAATGTTTTTTGACAATAATACTCTAAAGAGTAGAGAGATGTAACAGAACAGGGAATTTATCTCACACATAAACAAGTATGAAATTCAGTAAGACACTAAATCAAATCAGCAGGAGAAATGACTGTTTTTCATTAAGAAACTGAAACTGAGGTGAAGTAGTCTGAAAAGATGGATAATGAGATGACATAAACATCTGACAAAATCTAGTGGGCTCAGGTGTGCTTTGTGTTGAACTTGCTGTTCTTAATACAGGAAATACGAGCATTTATAAATATATTCAAAGTTTCACCAGCTTACCAAAAGGTAAACAAATAAAAATAGTTCATTGATTTACAGACACATCAGGGTTTTTAAAATGTGAAATTTGAGTAGCGGGTTGATAGAACAGATTTTGTGGTAGCTACCACATGAAGCATTTTTTTCCCAGCTAGTTTAATTATCTTGTTAAAGAGGCTGTTGGCATATTTTGCAGGAGCACCAAGTCTAACAAAATCTCACAAGAGTTATGATCACATACTCTTCTTAGTCCTTGGAAATGGTGTGAAGAATAATAGGTTTATCTGGGTTTAGTTGCTAAAGGGGAAGCCAGGATATATCTGGATAGGAGGCTAAAATGTTCCTCCAGAGCATGCTTGTCCATAAGCCACTTCCCAGGCCATCATACCTCATGCACAAGTGACTGTAACAGGCATTTCGATACACCTGGACAGCGAGCTAGATCATGGAAGAGGGAGGTTGCCTGGGTTGCTGAGGTTAGGTGATGAGTGTCCTTGCCAACAGATAATAGCAGGACTGCAATGACTGGGAAGCGTGTTTCTCCCAGAGCCCCATGAGAACATGTGGACCCATGGGGATGTGCTGCCTGCAGCTTAGCATCACCCATCATCCCTGCTCTCAGGCTCTATGCACTGGGTGCAGCTCATACTGGCAGGCAAGCCACTTTGCTTCACTGTGAATGTGCTGTATGGCTGTAATTGGGGGAAGAGGTGGGGGAAAGAAAATGTTCGTCTCACACTGACAGACAGTATGAGAGTTAAGAGGACTGACAAACAGTACCAGATTTGTGTGGTTACAGTAAGTCATCACTTGAAACAGAGACAAAGTAGAAAAGGCTCCATTAGAGGAGAAAGGTGGGGAGTATTGTTTTTTGATGAGGCCATTCAAAGGTCTCTTTGGCTTTGAGCTGTAAGAAGGACCAGAAATGTCTGTGTTTGTCACACATATCAGACAATGAATATATGCTGGGAATCTGCCATATAGCAGAGTGAGTGAACTATTTGTTGGACCTTCTGCAGAGTCTTGCTGACCCAGACAATGTTTTATATTAATGGCAATTAGGGCTTTCATTTTAGAGTAGAATAGAATGAGAGATACTGCCTCTTTCTGTCTGAGGTATTAACTTTATCGAGCTAAAATTTACAATCATCACTATACCAAAGTCATAATTTTATCTGTTTGTAATAGATTGGCAACGCTCAACAGATACCAACTGACCCGTATATCGTGGCCTCCTTATCAGTGACATGAGACAAAAAGAAAAATTTCTTTGAGAGCTCAAACGAGAAATAGCTCACACACTACAAAACCCCACAGACCCAAGTGAGATGTTTATTTGTGCTATACTTTGGACCCCTCTTACTGCAAGTGAATTTTTGCAAAACTGGGAACCTTGGATATGAGAAAATCACTGTCAGGGAGTGAGAACCTCAGTAGACACATATCACTATACGGCTGAATCAATTAATTGAGTGGTGTGCGGTTGATTTATACCAACTAGACCATCATTTAGCCTCTTGCAAAATATTTTATACTTGTCAAAAACATTAAGAGGTAAACAAACTATACTGACATAATATTTTTCTTGAATAAGGTTAATGAATGTCATGAAAGCTACTGTAATCTTATTTTCTTATTTTGATTAGAGTAAAATATTTATTAACTATTTTTTCCATTTTTTAGCATGTCTATTAAATGCTACACATACTGTTTCATAACTATCAGTCCTACAAATGGAATGAAAACGTTAGTATGTTGAAGAAACTTCTTACGCTTCTATGAAGTCTCAAAGTAAATAGTAATTTTCCCCTGTAACAGATTCTTTCTGTAGCTGGGACTACATAAAGACAATGCAAATGTTAAGGCATGAAATTTAACTATCTGTTAAATGTTCTATGAGTTTTCTGGGACCTCAGACCTGCACTGAACTATACACATGCTCTAGATATTCCATTAGGAATAGGGTATGCTTAAGTCTCCAAACTTAGATCTTCTAAACCCCAGGTATCAGTTTCCACATACTCACTGTTTTCAATCACTACGTCACTGGGTTGATACATATTTTTCACCTTTTAAATACTGTCATGTCTGTTACCAACACAGCATTTCAACTGTTCATTGGGAAATGCTCTTGAGACACAGCCAAATATTAGTGTGTAATACACACATACTGTGAAATGACAGTATATTGATACCTAAAGTCTCTTGACTCTTACACTTCCACTAAATTAATTCCCATAGCACCTAAATGACTGATAAAGAGATTTTGCTGCAGCATGGAAATTTTGGTAAAAACCAAATACACTACCTGCACCGAACTCTGCCAGGATTGCCTTGCATTCCCCACATTTTTGCTTGCAGAGTGTCATTTGTTATATATTTTCAAAGTATGCCTAACTCCAGAAAAGATGTATCTTCTCCCAAGTCCTTCAGCCCTGACTTTTATCCTCCTACCAAAAGGGTAGGGAGAAAATGTGGGAATATAAATGCTCAAATTTCTTTTCTGTCTGTGGTAACACAAGTGCAAGTTCCAGAAGAATGCTGTAACAAACAGACTGGATACTTATGCAGAACCAAATATTGGACAAGGAGGAAAGTAAATGTTAGCATATCCATCTGGAAGTATGGGATACTGGTTTCAGTGACTACTCTAGTGGATGTCTTCATTTTCAGTCTTTCCTACTGGCTAGCTTAGGTGACTTCTCATGCAGCTGAATGTCCATTGTGAGTTGTGTTTGCTGCATTCAAAACTTCCCCCGTATTTTGGAGAGAGCTTAATAAAATTCATGGACCTAAGTACATGCAATTTCCTTATACAATACAGAGGAGCTGTAGGCACTTCAGGAGGGATTAGGAAGAGGAGAGGATTCGCCACTGTTCTGAGCAGAAAACCTCCAAAAGACAGCAATTTAAGGATCTAAATCGAACAAGAGTGCTCAAGGTATGGTGGCATTTTAAGTACCACTACTGTTCGAAGAGGGTACATTTGATTTAATCTTTTTCTATCTCTAGATATCTAACTCATAACTTGCACTCTGTCAGACACCCAAAAACCATCTGCTGCTAAAAGTAAGCTTTTAGCAGTTAGGATTTGTCTGTTCTTGAGGGGATTGTGTGTGTTTTGTTTTTTTTTTCTTCTTTTCTTTCTTTTAAAGCATTAATAAATGCTTTGTTTTAAAGCATGAATTAATTATTTATTTATAATGGTTAATTAAGAGGTCTGCAAGACAGAGTTTTGCTGCACACTGAACATTAATCTGGAGAGAAAAGGAAGTATTAAAACAGATGATCACAATAAATGGTAATGAAAAAACTTATTAAATGTAGGAATTGCACATTGGACGTGAAGTTAGGACTTCCTTTGCATCAGTCACAAATCAAAATAACTTGAAATTAATGAAAGACATTTTGCTTTCTGAGACTGAAAGACAAAACCAAGAGAAACTTTGGACAGTTGCAAGAAGTAGAGGTCTGTAAGTTATGTTATTGTACAACAACTGATCTTGGAGTGAAATCTGGATACTGAAAAGGACATCGGAACTCTCCCAATTTAATTCAGTAAGAAGCCTCAAGCCTCCATCCTTCATCACTTCCAGAAGAATACTTCCTAAGCTTTGGTCATTTAAAATTAAAATTGAAAGGAAGTGATGCCAAAAGCATGCCATATTTTAATAAAGCAGAAAACAGGCAGTATTTGTAATATTCTTATATCTATAGTCAAATATCTATATCTATATTGATATTAGTATATCAAATATACTAATATAAATATATTAGTATATTCTAATTTAATTAGGTACATCCATTAAGGATGCTAGTAAATGGTGACATCACTGCAGTTTGCATTACAAAAATATGAAATAAGACAACAATCAATTCAGCTTTAAATTAATATATACCTGCTAATGAACTAGCTCAATAGGTCTCTACTTATATACTAAAAGATCTCTGTGGCATCAGAAACTATAAGGACCATCTCTGAATTGTTAGTCATTTTACTGATTTGTATTATGACAGACCGTCAAAGGTATCTGCTGGTGCCACACCTGTCAGAAGACACAAGCAGGGAGACTTTGCACTTTGCCTTAATTCAATCCTGAAGTCCTAAAAAAACTACTGACCTGCCATCTAATCCTCAAAATGCCCTTTACTTAGTAGTTTAGTGGTTAGAGCTGCTTGCTTTAAATTACGCAAACAGTTTTTCACTCAGAAACCAGAACTGGAGGATCTATTCTTCAAGGTGAAAAATGCTGCAGCTTAATGGTATGACAAAGTTCTCATCTGTTCTTAATGAATCTTTTGTTTTCCTGCCTTTGGCACAGTTTCAGTAAAAAGCACAGAAAAACCCTATCATTTGAGAGTCTGGATGTTCTTCCAGGACACAGGAGATATGGTTTTCAATCTCCCAGGCAGAGGATGGAAACATGAGCTTCCTACTTCCTTAATATGTGCTTCCTGTATTAGTTTACTGTACAAACCTACCTTTAAAAAGTAACTCGTTCTTTGCGTTTCCAAAGAAAGTGGGTTGGGACGCTTGCAGGTTGCAGCATCTGGATCTTGACTGGATAGATATGTTTCTCTGCAATGTTGATTGTACCATGCAGAAGATGGGATTTTAGAGAGATTTTGGCTAACTCTAAGCAAGTGCCTGCTAAGTAAGTTGAATTTGTTGAATTTTTTTATTCTGCATGCTGAACAGAAGTCCCATTTTCTATCACTTTCTGAGTCTCTGTCTCTCAGCCATGTGGGTATCCTATGGGTATCTATGGGTAGCCCTCTGTATTGTCTCTTGGTTTTGTCACAAGTTAAAACCCTCATTTTAAAACTTAAACATTTATGATGTAATATTTTAGTTCTATTATAATATAAATATATTTAGTTAGTTACATTGTTTTTAACAAAAAGGTGTGAAACCACCAGTTAATGAAATACTTGTAAACCATCAAATAGCATAGATTAAGGCTACTTGGATCACACAAATAACTCTTGTATATCTGTCATTAAAACTAGTGCTATGTTTCTCAAGCATTTTGATGGAAATTAAGACCAAGCCAATGCAGGACGAATTTAATTTCAGCATGCTTTTAGGCCTAGATTGTGTTTTTGTTATGAAAACAGTCAAACTTATTCCTAAAATTGAAGATACTGAATATAATCCTAAAATGGTGTTCACATTCAAGACCTTGCTTCATAGTGACTCTAGTATTGTAAAAATTTTAATAAAACTGTATTTACTGCTTTCACCTTTTTTCCACTGTTTTCTGTCTTTGATCTTTACTTAGGCAACAGTCAATATTCACATCAACTTGGACACAGACACTCCCTATACACAAGAGGATTTTGCCACTTGAAATCCTGAGCTTTACTTCTGGCTAAATATGTAACAGTTAGGACAGCACCAGGAAAACGTATTCTGTTCTATCTAAAATGCTAAAATGCTAAGAAAGAGGCACTCTGGCTCTGGTACTGCCCACATGGTGAACTGTCTTGGTGTCAAGGAGCCTGGAAACTCTGAGCTCTTCCTTCATCTGCCAGGTTGGTTTCTGAGATGCTACCAGATACATCAGCAAAATCTCTGCCAGAAAATTGATGGAGTTTTGGTAAATTTAGACTGCTTCCCCAACACATTTAGCCTTTGCTGAATCAACAGCTTCTGGTAGAAACATCTTATCAATCTTACTTGTTTGCTGCTGTTTCTAATCATGTAAATTTACAACTAACTCAGCTCTGTGCTTAGTCTCCCCTACATTAATTTAACGTTTCTAACTGTTTGGACACATATGTAATTTATATAAAAAATGGCAGTTATACTTTCATACTTGTGTACCCTAAATATATTCTCTGGATGTTTTAGAAACTTATTTCATAATGACTTCTTTCCACATAACTTTAAACCCAATGATTCTGCTTTTTGGTAGTCTCAAGCTGTCACACTGGCAAACATAGGTTCATAACTTACAAATCAGGTCTACCCTGCCATCAGTGGAAGCTTTGAAAGCAAAACTAGACAAAAAGCTTGAAAAAACCAAGAGCTTCAAATCTTGGCTTTATGTCAAAAGCATTAAAAAAAAAAAGCAATGTATAGTATATAGTATTTTGTAAATATATTGTTCCCTAGCTTGGGATGTCTTGTTTGTAAAATGGGAAACCTAAAAAAAAAAAAGAAAGAATGTGATCTAGTTCAATAAGCCCTTTTAAAAAAATAGGGTCTTATAAGGATTGTCATGATCTGTCCCATAAAAACATCTTGGTGAACTGATTTGAACTGCTTTGTCAATGATATATCAGATGCATTCAGATTATCATCAAAATAATTCCAACTTTGTGCACAGGTATGACAGAAGAAGGTATAATCACATATAGTTTCTAACTGACTGCCAGACTTTAGAGATGCAGAGATCAAACCAGATTTTTCAATCCTGATTATGAGTTCAAACATCCTGAATACAGATACCAATGATGATTTTATTATCTAATTATAAATGCCCAAGAGAAGGAGGATCACATTAATATCCATGACATAAGAAGCACGAAGATATTCTCATCATAAAAAACAACTCTACCATTTCTTTTTTTTATTCTAGACTATCCTTTAGCTTCAACTTGCAAGCCTTCACAGCCAACTTTTTAGTGCCATAAATCCAATTTACTACTGTCTGTATTCTATACTAGCTATATTTCTGAATATTACCTCCAGGACAGATTTGAACAAACTGGTTCCTTTTTAACAAAGAGGAAACCCAAGCCGCAACCATTTGACAGAAAACTACTTTCCTCCCTTGGGACACCTTTGGGTAAAAAAGGAAAGTCCTATGAACTGTGTTATACAGGGTCACTAAAAATATTTGTAAAAGTTTCTTCTGATTTTAAACTCCAAGAAGCTATACCAATTTGAAAAAAAAAGAAAAAAAGGAAAGGAATCTACCTTTAAATTCCATATTTCCCTTTCTTACATTGAAACGCATTTGTATTCATGATTTATTGCTAAACTTCAGAATTAGGACGATGCTTGGCTTGTAGATCACGTAGGGGAATGAATGGAAGGTACAAAGACATAGTAAGAGACAAAAGCCATGCATATGCTTTTGTTATTCAGTGGTAGTTCACTACTGTAGTATGTTAGGTAGACAGGCTGTTGGGATTAGATATTCAACAGTTGTAGGCAGCTTCTGCTGGGATTTTCAAAAACACCATATGTCAAATCTGTTACAGTGATTTTGAAAATATCACAGGCAAATGATCTGCATCTTCAAAGGTTTAAAATGCTTTTGAAAATGCAGGATTTTATGGCACCTATAAGGACAGACTACCAAGTAAAACTCTTGTTTAACGAAATTGGCACGACCCTCCTAGCCTAAGATAAATTGCCCATTTATTTTAAAATCCTTAAAAATTTTACTTACTAGAATTCTGGAATTGCCACTGTAAAAGCTTATCTTTTTGTGCACTATTGGCCTCCCCTTTGATACACTAGCAGGCTTCTGTTTCAAAGAATAAAGGTTTGGAGGGTTAGTGTTCATAAAGGCCGCAGTAGAAGGGAATAAAAGGTTCAACATTTATTTTCAAAAGTCAGTAAAAGTAAGTTCTCAAAGGCTTTGTTTATTGACTTAATAAAATCTCATATTATTCTGAAATATTAATGTCCATGGCCTTACATAGATAAAACACGCCAAACAATCAGAACACCACATATACTTCGGGATCCTTTCCCACTTACTACATTTTAACTACCACTGGTGTAAAATGCAATGACAACTTAAGAACACATCACATGATGTAAGTGAAAATTAACTTTTTGAATTGTACTGAAAACTTTCCATATGGAATCTCATTCCTAATAACAAAATTCTGTCACAGGTCCCAGCTAACACAATATCGTTTCAGATCTCAGCTACCAATCATCTAGGTAACAGAGGCTGATGAAGGCATATTACCCAACACTTTGATTCTCTTTTCTGGATCCTAATACTCGTTTACATTTATGGTGTTGGTATTTGGCAATACAGCGTGTCCTGGAATGGGGCCATGTTACCCAGAAGGTTGACCTTCATGAGCACGAAATATGTGCCAATCATAACAGTAAACCACATGTTAAAGAAACAGAGAGATTGCAACTGAAAAATTTAGAACTTAACTCTCTGACGACAAGAAGCATCTGGTTCTGAGAAGAGCTAAGCACCTGATGCTCTTAACTTCATGTGAAATCCCAGTGTCAAGGGTTTTGAAGGTCAGGCTTTAAACAGCATCAGTTTGATCCAGCAGCGATCTAACAGCTACCCTGGGAGACTAAAAACTTCAACCTTGGAAATTTTCAGGACTTGGCTAGACAAGTGGTCCTACTTCAGGTGGAAAGTTGGGCTAGAAGTTTCTTCCAGCCAACATCTCTAGGGTTCTACAAGATGAACATATTTTTATGCATACCTCATGGGGTAAACTTCTGTCACCACTGAATTCAATGGCAAGTCTTTCAATGATTAATCAAGAGCAAGATTTCATTTTGAGTAAAAAGTATCTACTACTGTTAAAATGGACTTCTCGAGTATGTAAAATACATGCACTTGTATTTATATTTGATTGTCCTGGCTGTGAGAGGTCATACTGTACAAATGGTTTATGCTGATGAAACAAAAATAAATACCTAACAAAATACAAAGGGTTAAAAATATTTTTGATTATTTAATTTGACAATTTAATTTTCATTCCATTGGACTTAATTGTCTACTTAATCTTCCACAAATTTAATGTTGATAGTGGGCAAATTAAATTCTAATACATCAGCATAAAACCACTGTAGCCAACTGAAGTACAAAATCTGCAAGTGGAAACAGGTATCAGATCAGCTTTAATTTTCTATGTTGCAATTTATCTTCCTTCATTAGTAAAAGGATATGACTATCTTTATAGCTGATAAGGCATTTTAATTGATTTTTACATTTTCTCTCAGCATTCATTTCTGGCAGATTCACTCCTTTTTTCATTATACAAATTGATGTGAAATTAAGCCATGCCCTGAGGAGAGAAAAAGGATGAATCAATAATTTTGATATTTTATGCAGAACTTGAAGCTAAGGATTTTAATGGAATTAAAAATGTATTTAGTAAGGTTAGTGCAGAAAATGTGGACAGTATGAATGTTAAAATCAAAAGGCTGTAAAAGTCATTGTGAATAGGATGTATGCTTACAGGATATTTTAATAATTTTTTTCCTAAACAGATCTTTACCTTACTTTATAAAGTAAACATACACATGCTTTTGCTGAATTTCTGCCATGTGGCCACAAACTCACAGATTTCAAGGCCAGACAGAAGCCTCCTGTATCATACAGTCATCACACAGTTTTAATACCTCTGCAATTAATCCAATAGTTTCTTCATAACTGTGGCTGTCTATCAGAGGGGTATCCTTCTCAGCCTTATTTCCAAATTTTTTGATACTGTGGAATGACAATGCATACTCCGGGTGTGAACATGTACATAGTTTAATACTTGTATACATAGCTGAGACAGGTCTGAGCAACAACAGGGTAGCACACTCTGGAAGAAACTGCTAGGGAACACACAGACTTAGATAACCATACCTGTGTTTTCCACTTGCCTCAGGAAGGCAGCATTTGCCAGACTATTCAACATCCTTTGTGCTTAAGCGTCCATGACCACAAAATGGGACAGTTGTTACCTGTCCTGCCTGGTACTCACATGGCTCTGAAAAACCTATGGTAAGTATCAGGGGAAAATGTTGAGTGCAGGGATGGGGAATGTATGGTCTGATTTAAACTGAGGTGGCCCACAACTTCAGTTATTATGACCTGTGGCCACTTTCATATTATCTAATAATAAAATCAAGAAAATGATAAATTATGTGTGGCCCAACAAAGGTGTTTGAAAGGCCTATTTTAATAAGGATAGCCAAGAGTGTAGCATATTACTTCATCATCTCTCCTGCACAGACATGTAGCATGAGTCACACTTTGCACTCCCTTTTGTAATCTTTCGAATGGTACTCTGTTTCCTGCAGCAGAATTATAAAGCAGCTTTTAGTAGAAAATATCTGAGTATGGAACTGGACCACAGAGCTGAAGAGAACAATCACATCATTTGGCGTAAAAATATTTAAAAGAAATCAGTTTATTGCTGTATAGTAAGGCATTTAATAGTGTGATTTAGCAGAGTAATTCAACCTTATAGAGGATTCCCTGACACAGACATCAGCTACTTTTGTTCTAGCTTGAATAACTATATAAGCTGTGTTCCACTGTGGTGGGTTGATGTTGGCCAATAGCCAAGCACCCACACAGCCGCTTGCTCACTCCCTCTCCTGTGGCATGGGGAGAAAGTAGGAGGAAGGCGAGAAGACTTATGGATTGAGACAGTGACAGTTTAATAAGTGAAGCAAAAGCTGCATGCACAAGCAAAGCAAAATAAGGAATTTATTCAGTACTTCCCATGGGCAGGCAAATGTCCAGCCACTTCCTGGCAAGCAGGGCCTCAGCATGCGTAATGATTACTTAGGAAGACAAATGCCATAACCACGAACGTTCCCCCTTCATCCTCCTTTCCCTGAGCTTTTATGGCAGAGCATGACATTATATGGTATGGAATATGCCTTTGTTCAACTCAGGTCAGCTGTCCCAGCTATGTCCCCTCCCAGCTTCTTGCCCAACCCCAGCTGACTTGCTGGGAGCAGGGGCAGAATGTGAAAGAGAGAATATCTCCAGGCTGTGCAAGCACTGCTCAGGAATAGCCAAAACACTGGTGTGTTATCAACACTGTTTTAGCTACAAATCCGTAACACAGCACCACACCACTGCTATAAAGAAAATTAACTCCATCCCAGACCCATTATACCTAGGAGTGATTCCTCTCAGAAAATCTTGGCAATAAACTAGGTGGAGGGGCTTCCAGATAGGAAGGACTGTGTATCAGGCTGAGAAGGTGGCACTTAGTGTAGCTCTGTCAGCATTATGACATCTGGCCAATCGCCAGCAGAACCCCGGACCTTTGAAAGCACTGCAATATCATTCTGTTTTTCTGCACTTTGATAGTGCTTTTAAAATAGTTGAGAACCATTATAAAAACATATGCAGTTCTTCTACTGTTGCCATGCTTTGAAGTCTGATCCTTGTCCTCACTTCAGCCTGAATTCAATGGCAAAGTGCTGTTGAGTTTAATGATTTCAGTGTCTTACTATTTATATTTACAACTCAATATGCTCCATCTGTTTTGTTCCTGTCAAGCCAGGCATGTTATATATCTGATAAATATTTATAAACACATTTATAATAAATTGAATCCATTTGGAAATAGAGTATGGAGCAGTGATATTCAATGCTGCTTTTGTATATGGATATCATTACACTGAAGTTGCATATCATATATACAAAAGATCACAGGAAACAGGGAAAGGAATTTGCTCTGCACATCTACTTGCTGTCACATGCAACCTTCTTCCATAATTCTGTTCATCTTCGAATGGCTTATGACCTTTGCCTATTAAAAGGCAAATTCCTGTTTCAGCAAATTTGATAATTTCAGTGCCTTCTTATTTCACCCTCAGTTTACTAATGGGTAGTTCATACCCATGTGTTCCTCTGCCAACTTTTTCCCTGACCGCAACTTTAGCTCCTTCCTTCACATTTTTACCCACCTAAACAGATTGCAGACAACAGCTAAACGACAGCCTTCATTCTGTTCATCTTTCCTGTGTGAAGGTGACTAGAGTGATACACACTGTTTCAGATGATCACTTAATGGTAGCTTGCATCTTTGTATTAGTACAAGTCTTTTGGCACAGCCTGTTGTAATGCCAGTTCATTATTCGTGTTACAAATTTGCACCAATATCCATATTATTCATCTCAGTACCTTCCAATGAAACACAGCCATCAGTGTTTTAATGAACTCTAAACAGATTGGGATTGCCTCATTTTCATGCCTGTATCTTCCCCAAACCCAGTGTGCATGGGGGCATGCACGTCTTCTTCACTAGCAAACCTCAACCTGGATCTGCTGGCGAGCAGGAGGCCACGGGCCTGGGCAAGGGTATCAGGCGGGCGGAGGGTCCCTGCTAGTATTTGGGGGGACCCACAAGTATGGAGTGCCTGTGAGACAGGTGTGTGCGTGTGCGTCTGTTTGCCAGTGAGCACCAAGCTGGACCAGTAGTCGAGTGGGAGATCTGTGGAGTGGGTCTGGGCAGGGGTGTCAGATGCACGGAGCAGCTGTGCCAGTATTCGAGGGATCTGTGAACTTCGTGTGCTTCTGAACCTAGAGAGTGTGTGTGTGTGTGTGTGTGTGTGTGTGTGCTTTCACCAGTGACCGTCAGCCCTTACCAGCTGAAGAGGAGGAGGGCACTTGGCTGTCTGTGCTTGTGTTTTATGTAAGTCCTGTATGTAGGTGCTGTTGAAGGCAGCGCCTTGACTGTGTGACCGACCGTGTCACTGTCCTCTGTGTGTGTGCATGTGTGCCTCTGGGATACAGATTGAACATGCGAACAGGAAACCAGCAGCCGCATCCCTTGGCCTAGGAAAGAGACCCCTGGGCACACTGGGCTGTGCTCCGGCAGCCAGGAGTAGGAATCCCTGGGCCCTGAGCTGCTGGAGATGGCAGCCACTTATAACATCCCTTAGCATTTATTATATTTAAGAACCTTAGAAGCAGCCTGTAATGGTCTCTTCCATAAACATCTGTTGGTGTTTTACACCATTTTATTTTACTATCACCATCTTTACATTCCTTTTTCTACTTTTCTGAATAACATATCCCTTTCAATGCTTGTATTCCAGGCATGACTTGTGTTATAAGCACTGTCCTGTTACCTTTACATGGGTCACACTTAATCAGTATCTCTGGTTGCCAAATTCTACTGCCAAAATTGCTTGCTATGGAGAAATACTCAACTTCTTTTTAACCTAACCTAAACTTCTAGCAAACTTTTGCACAGTTCCTTTTTACTTTCTGTATACTTTCTTTGTGCTTTTATCCACTGATGAATTCTTATTTTTCTAGTACTTGTATGTTAAAATGAAGCAGCATGATAAAATGAATTTTAGGGACATTTTATGATTTAGTGGTGGACTTGGCACTGTTAAGTTAATGGTTGGACTCGATGATCTTAAAGGTCCTTTCCAACCTAAATGATTCTACGCTTCTATGATTCTATGATAATCTTTCCCAAAGTGTTATCAAGTATTGTAGGACAACAGTAGGACAACAATACTGAATTAACAGCTTGTACAGTAAATAGCATTCTTGCCCTTATGTATTATTGCAGTAAGCAAATTAAAAAAAAAAAAAAAAGAAAGATGAGATCTTTCTAATTTTTTTGGCATTGCATATTTCATATTGCAACTGACCTGGACTTGTGCAAAGCATTTGACACTGTCCTGCATGACATCCTTGTCTCTAAATTGGAGAGACATGGATTTGATGGATGGACCACGTGGTGGATAAGGAATTGGCTGGATGGTTGCACTCAAAGAGTTGCGGTCAACGGCTTGATGTCCAAGTAGAGACCAGTGACAAGTGGCATTCCTCAGTGGTCAGTATTGGGATCGGTGCTGTTTAACATCTTTGTCAGCGACATGGACAGTGGGATCGAGTGCACCCTCAGCAAGTCTGCTGACAACACCAAGCTGAGTGGTGCTGTCAACACGCTGGAGGGAAGGGATGCCATCCAGAGGGACCTTGACAGGCTTGAGAGGTGGGCCCGTGTGAACTTCATGAAGTTCAACAAGGCCAAGTGCAGGGTCCTGCACATGGGTTGGGGCAATCCCAAGCACAAATACAGAATGGGTGGAGAACGGATTGAGAGCAGCCCTGAGGAGAAGGACTTGCGGGTATTGGTTGATGAGAAGCTCAACATGATCCGGCGATGTGCGCTTGCAGCCCAGAAAGCCAACCGTATCCTGGGCTACATCAAAAGAAGCATGACCAGCAGGTTGAGGGAGGTGATTTTCCCCCTCTACTCCACTCTTGTGACACCCCACCTGGAGTACTGCATTCAGCTCTGGGACCCTGTTGTGGTTTAACCTCAGTCGGCAACTGAGCACCACCCAGCCGCTCGCTCACTCCCCCCACCCCCCGGTGGGATGGGGGAGAGAATTGGAAGAGCACAGGTGAGAAAAACTCGTGGGTTGAGATAAAAACAGTTTAATAATTGAAATAAAATGATGATGATAATAATAACAAAATAATAAAATAATAATAATAATAATAATAATAATAATAATAATAATAATAATAATACACAAAGCAAGTGATGCACAGTGCAATTGCTCACCACCTGCCGACTGATGCCCAAGCAGCGGCCCCCCCGGCCAGCTTTCCCCAGTTTACTGGGCATGACGTCCCATGGTATGGAATGTTTCTTTGGCCAGTTTGGCTGCGCCCCCTCCCAGCTTCTTGTGCACCTCCAGCCTTCTCAGTTGGTAGAGCATGGGAAACTAAAAAGTCCTTGGCTAGTGTAAGCATTACCTAGCAACAACTAAAACATCGGTGCGTTATCAACTTTGTTCTCATCCTAAATCCAAAACACAGCACTGTACCAGCTACTAGGAAGGAAATTAACTCTATCCCTGCCGAAACCAGGACAGACCCCCAACATAAGAAGGACATGGACCTGTTGGAGCAAGTCCAGAGGAGGGACACAAAGATGATCAGAGGGCTGGAGCACCCCTCCTATAAAGACAGGCTGAGAGAGTTGGGGTTGTTCAGCTTGGAGAAGAGCAGGCTCCAGGAGACCTTATAGCAGCCTTCCAGTACCTGAAGAGGGCCTACAAGAAAGCTGGCGAGGGACTTTTTACAAGGGCATGTAGTGATAGGACAAGGGGTAATGGCTCTAAACTGAAAAAGGGTAGATTTAGATTAGATATAAGGAAGAAATTTTTTAGACTGGGGGTGGTGAGGCACTGGAACAGGTTGCCCAGAGAAGTTGTGGATGCCCCATCCCTGGAGGTGTTCAAGGCCAGGTTGGATGGGGCTTTGAGCAACCTGGTCTAGTGGAAGGTGTCCCTGCCCATGGCAGGCGGGTTGGAACTAGATGAACTTTAAGGTCCCTTCCAACCCAATGCATTCTATCATTCTATGATTTCTAATTTTTTTTTTTTTTTTTTTTGTGAATGAGTCATCTTAAAGCAAATTATTAACTTCTGCCCTGCACTGCAGGAAGTCATTTTAACATGGCAGCCTAATGGTGCCCACTTATGAATGATCAAAATGCAGAAAAAAGTAGATGCCAAATTTCCATAAACTGGCCTCTCGTGGGCTATGCCTATTTTAGAGCAAGAGAACGTCTGTAATTTCTCTGACACGGCAAAATAAGGGAAAAAGAAAGAAAATTTTAAGAGAGTGAAATATTACCATTCATTAAGCAGAATAAAATGTTAGCGAACTTGTGAGAACGCTGATATGTCTTTCAGCTATTAAATATTATGCAAAGGAGACATAAAGTCTGTCAGTCTTTTATGCTCAGCGTTAGAGTAAGTACCTGAGAGACTCAATTACTGTAGCTGCAGCTGCAGGTATCGAGAAGCACACCTAACGACAATTCTCTTTCATAGACATGTTCTAAGCTCCTCCTGACCTATGTTTGTCATTTTAGTAATTCAGAAAATTAAGATTTCATGACCCTGAGGAACAGTTTTTGACTGGGACGCCAGACCTTCTGTGGGGTGTGAAGTTTATATTTTATACTGCTATGTCTGTCTTCTTTTGCTTATAACCCAGGAATATTAACTGAGGTCAATAAACAAAATGCTGCTCTTACTCTAATGAATGAATGGGATGTGAACAGAGCACAAAACCCAATTATTTCACTGATCCTTTTGTTTTCCTTCATTAGGGTCCCTAATTCTTTTTATATTGTTGTCACTTGCTACTTCATCTCATTCTTACATTCTCACACACTGAAGAAAAATTAGTAACTTTGCTTGGGATTTTATACAAATAGTTTTAAAATCTGATAATTTTTTTACTCTCCCTTTGTTTCCTGTTCATTCTGAGTTAAAAATCAAACAATCAAAACGTTTGAAAGTGTAAATGGTTCCATACACATTTTCTCCTTATGTTAAAACTGGACCTGATAAACTTGGGTAGATTTACTACATCAGAAATACTCAAGGATGGTTGTTACTGAAGTATTTTTTAGGGATTTTACACAAAGTTTCATTTTTTCCTACATATTTGACAGCATGATCAGCATGATCACGAAGGGTACTTTGAGGGTTCTGTGTGTTTATAGGTTCTTGAGAAACAGCCACTATATCAGAGAATGACTAGTAAATTTTTTTACTGATGTCCAAAGAAGTAAAGCTTACACATTAGTTCTCTATCTATCCCTTCTTGAATAACTTTTCAATCTGCTGACCAATTTCAACCAAACGTGGCAGAGGACTAAAGTTCTTAAAACACTCATGTATATTTCATGAAAAAGAGTTTTCTGGTCCATAAAAGAGACTCACAAATGGCTTTGAGTGAGGGAAAAGCTACAGATGATGCCACCAAATTGTATCAGCCACTAGAGAGTCTTCATGGGAAAATGTCATTATACATACTTCATCTATGGAAAAAGCAGGTGGGCGCTGCAATCAAATATGAGATATGATCCATGGGAAAACAGGTTCCATTAGCTGTGCTGCTCAGGAAACCACTTAAGCGTGCCTGTTAAGAATCACAAACATATGAAGCTTATAGTTGATAAAAAATGTAGCGTTTTCTTCTCCTGGGTTATAGGTGATGTACAATGTTGACTTTACTGGCCCTTTTACTTCCAACTGCTACTTCCAATAGTTAAATTTTAATTGCAAGAAAGGATGATTCCCTTGTCCCTTTCTGAGAAATATAAGAGAAGATTTGGTTTTTGTGAGTGTGAATGGACATATTGCTCTTGTTGCCAAGTGTCTTTTCCCAACTCTTCTGTTTATATCCTGTTCCTGTGTATCCTTTCTCACTTCACTACACTGTTTCTGTTAATTAGGTAACTCAAAAAACAGATGTGTGTTTCTCATTCTCCGATATTACTCAGTTCTAGGAGATACCTACTGCTGGTTCTCATAATAAATAACAGACTGAATTCATTCGGTGGGTGCACAGGTTGGAATGCAGTAAGTTCCACAAAGTTTCAATGTTCTGACTATCAAACCCAGTACAGAAAGTATCCAAAGTAATTAGCAGAACATTTGGGTTTTCTGGTAGGTCTGAAAACTGTGCCATCAACACCGTACAACAACAGAGCTATGGCTCACTCTTCAACTTTTTTCCTCTTTAACAAAAATTACAACAGAGCTGATTTTAAAGAACGGAACTGTATTTGGAAAATGTATCTTTCCTGGGAAAATGGCAATATTTTATGAAAAAAATGAAAACTTGCACTTTTTTTCATGAAAAAATAGGCAAAATGTTGATATTTTCTACAGAAAATGTGTCAACTAAAATTATTTTTGTCAAATAAAACTTTCTGTTTTCTGACAAACTGTAGTCAGTAATATCAAGGCACAAGAAAGGAAAGATTCCAAAAATACTTTTTGTGAATTGAAAGGATGAACAGAGATTTGACTTGATATCTCTTTGCAAATGTGTGGGGGCAGGAATTAATAATTGGACTAATTTCATTTCAGTCCTCATAAAACTCATTTGACTTAGTTTGATCCTACAGAAAAAGGTTTTTGCCTGCTCCTATGTAATTTTAAAGTATTTGTATCATATTAAAGCTCTTTGAGGGTCTATATTCTGGTGTCCACTGATTAAGTACTTTTTGATTTGGTTTTGAACAAAGGAAAATTAATTACAGCCGTTGCACTAGTTCTTTCATAGAGGCTTGGTACCTTGAGGAAAATGTACAGATCTATTGAAATATCTTGCCTACGAGCATGAATAGCTCAATCCATTATTTCACACAAAATATTTCAAAATGTTATATGCCTTTATTAATGTCAGAAATAAAACCAGTTTTTGTGAAGTACACATGTATTAAATGACATATGTAACCAGGTGCAGTAAAAATAGCCACTAACCTTTTTTTCCCAATTCTAAACCATTTAGTATACACTACATCACATTTTACTGCACCGTTGTGAAGAGTGACCTAGTTCTGTCTTTTTTCCCAGTATCTTCTTTTTGTTATGAGATGAGAAATTATGAGGTTTTGTACTAATATGTTACATTTTGCCCACTCTGTGCTCTGTAATTGTCAGAATGAAGTTTTCTGTAATGTTTGAAAAAATTGGCAATTACATTTATTAAAAATCCTTGTCCTGTTCTGTAAGCTTTTCAGAATTTACATTGAGAAAAGACTGTTCACTTCTATACCTGCAAAAATTATGACTTCTTTAATTTTTGGTGCTTCTAATATTTCTGTTGCTAAGATATCATTTGCTACACAGGGAGTGAATGGAAGTTTTCCAACAACTGAGCTTGTACAAAATAACATTATCTAAGCCATTGGCCTTTACTTGAATATGTGAAGCATGATCTCATGCTGGATTACTAGCAGTGCAAACTGGTCTTAAAACATTCAGAGACGGTCATTGCGGAATTATTCTTGTGTAGATATATGAATTCTTCTTGCTTCTTACACAAATGAACATTTGGATGGAAGCTGAATTTATGGGCCATATCCAATTGAATGTAAAGGTAGGAAAGGTTTTTCTTGAACAAAACATGTATGGGACAGTAACTCTTTTTTTTTCATTTTAGATCAAAAAGAATTTCCTGAAATGTCTTATGCTATTGGAGGAAGTATGGCCTTATCTGTAGTATTAAATTCATAAAAATTGAGTTGGGTGGCTATGCAACAGGTTTCATGGCCATTCCTTCTGTCCCACACGTAGCTGAGACAGAGGGAAGAATCAGCATTTTTCAGCTGTTATCAAAATTATATAAACTTGTTTTTTCACTCACAGAAAAAAGTCAGGTTCTGAAACATGCTACCACATTTTAACTGAGAGCATCAAGCTCTAGCTGCCATGTAAACCATAGCTATGTATTTTATTTTTATGAATTATGAAGCAAATTCTTGTAGGAAATGTCCAGGTTTAGATTTGAGTTTGGTGTTTGAGATTAAGGGGGGGAAAAAAGAAAAGGGGAAAAGTTTCAGATTTAACAAATGAGAATCCTGTAAACTTGAGGTATTCTGTCCCAAGAAACTGCAATCTCAGGGGTTTTGCATCAGAGGTTTCAAATCCAAAGACACCTACTGAAACTCAAGAGGGATTGAAGCAAGTATTACCACTGACTGGAAATTATCTTAGATCAAGTCCTACATGAGAGCCCCTGTATGCTTTCCATGTGCCTTATCGTAGTTTCCAGGAGGATCTGCTCCATGATCTTGCTGGGCACAGAGGTGAGACTGACTGGCCTGTAGTTCCCCGGGTCTTCCTTTTTGCCCTTTTTAAAAATAGGGGTTATGTTTCCCCTTTTCCAGTCAGTGGGAACTTCACCAGACTGCCACAACTTCTCAAATATGATGGATAGTGGCTTAGCAACTTCATCCGCCAGTTCCCTCAGGACCTGAGGATGGATCTCATCAGGTCCCATGGACTTGTGCACCTTCAGGTGCCTTAGATGGTCTCAAACCTGATCTTCTCCTACAGTGGGTGGCTCTTCATTCTCCCACTCCCTGCCTTTGGATTCTGTGAATTGGGTGGCATGGCTAGACCACTTGCTGGTGAAGACCAAGGCAAAAAAGTTATTAAGTACCTTAGCCTTCTCTATGTCAGTTGTAGCCAGATCTCCCATTTCACTCATCAGGGGGGTACAGTTTCTTTCATCTTCCTTTGTTGTCCTACGTACCTGAAGAAACCCTTCTTATTTTTTTATGTCCCTAGCCAAGTTCAGCTCCAGCTGTGTCCTGGCTTTCCTGATCCCCTCCCTGCACTCCCGGGCCACATCCCTATAATCTCCCCAGGATATGTATCCCTGCCTTCACTGCCTATGCAAACCGAAATGTTTGTTTGTGTTTAGTTTGCCTAAGAGGTCTTGACTTAGCCAAGCTGGCCTCCTGCCTCCCCTGCCTGACTTCTTGCACATCGGAATTGAGAGCTCTTGTGCCCTAAGAAAAATGCCTTTAAATATCTCCCAGCTCTCATTCACTCCTTTATCACTGAGGGCAGCTTCCCAAGAGATCACAAGCACTAGTGCCCTAAACAGCTGAAAGTTTGCCTTTCTGAGGTTTAGGTTCCTGACTCTACTTTTTACTCATCCCTTACCTCTCAAGATTGAGAATTCTACCAGGGCATGATTGCTGCAGCCCAGGCTACCTCCAATCTTGATATGACCGAGAAGTTATTTCACATTAGTGAGCAACTGGTCCAGCAGTGCCTCTCCTCTGGTCGGGCTTTCCATCACCTGTACTAGGAAGTTGTCCTCAATGCACTCCAGTAGTTTCCTGGACTGCTTGCAGTTCACTGTGCCACTTTTCCAGCAGATGTCTGTGTGGTTGAGGTCCCCTATCAACATCAGGGCCTGTGAGCATGATGCTTCCTGCAGTTGAAGAAAGAACTCTTCATCAACCTCCTCTCCTTGATCAGGTGCCCTGTAGTAGACACCAAGCACAAAGTTTCCTTTGTTGACTTGGTCTGTAATTTTCACCCATAAGCTCTTGACCTCTGCATTGCTGTTCTTCAAAGATAGCTCTGTGCAATCAATCCCATTTTTGGCGTAGAGGTCAAGTCCCCCACCTCTCCTTCCTTGCCTGTCCCTTCTGAATAGTTTATAGCCATCAATGACAGCACTCCAATTGTGTGATTCATCCCACCAAGTTTCAGCGATAGCAATCAGGTCGTAGTTTTCCATCTGAGCAGTGGCTACCAGCTCCTCCTGTTTGTCTCCCATGCTGCGTGCATTGGTGTAGAGGCACTTCAGCTGGGTTATAGGCCACGTCACCTTTTTGGAGGAGTTTGCCCTAATTCCCTTGAGGCAATTTACAGGTGTTTCCCTGTTGCTTCCGAATGCCTCAGCAGCCCCTGGCTCTTCTCTAGTGCTTAGAACTCCATCCCCTTCCCCCTGCTAAATCTAGTTTAAAGCTCTGTTTATAAGTCCAGCCAGCTTGTTGCCCAGGACACTCTTGCCCCACTTGGTCAGCTGAGCCCTGTCAGCTGTCAACAGGCCTGGTTTCTCGAAGGTATGCCCAAGATCGTAGAAGGCAAGACCTTGAGCATGGCACCATCTTAGTCCATGCTAAGGGTTGGCATCTCTTTTCTGCAAATTGCAGAGTGAGATATAATGGCTTGATTCCAATAACATGGGTGGAGGAAAATCTGTTGGATCAGCTATAGGGTATTACAAAAGAAATTGGGTAAATGAGGGTTATGGATGGAAAAAAAAATCAGCAAAGCCTTTCTTGATGTTCGTGATTAGTCTCCTCAGGAGACTCGTAGCAGAGACAGGTTTTTTTATTTCTAAATTAGGCAAGTTGAAATTCTGAAAAAATTAATATCAATGTCTGCATCCTGCACTTCTCAGAGTAAACAAACTCTCTGTAATTTCCTTTAGCTAATAATAAACCGAATAAGTGTTTACTAAATTTAGTAAACTCCGCAGATTACTAAACTCCTCAGTAGGTAAAGAGTTAACATGATCTGTTATTCTTGGCTTCAAAGTCAGAAGTGAGTTAAGATGGACTGAGGAAGTTTAGAGCAGTTATTCTTTCATCCTGTTTGTTTGCACACTTAGAAAAATCTCATTACAAAAGACACATTCAATTCCCTTTTGAAAGTTTATCTTCACATAGATGGGAATCAGCAGTGTTATTTTGAATTTTTATAAATTCAAGTTAGTGGATCCAGCAAAGGCAAACAGAGAAGCAGCTTATTGTCTGCTTCTGTGCTTTATGAGCAAAACACTGGCAAATGCTGTTTTAGCAATATACAAATGATTTGGTTATCATTAATAGGTTTTAATGATATTTAAAGTACTAACTGAAATTTAAAATGCTGCAATAGGTAGCTAGAAAGTGGAAAGTTGTTTACTACCACCTATATACAAATGATTTTCATTTAATTTTCCAAACTAATTTGGAAAATTTACTAAACTTATTTGGAGAGATTTCTTCTCTGAAGGATAATAATGTATACTGTAATTCAGTTTGGAATAGTTGCTAACAATTTTAGAATAGATGGAAATTAATATTCTGGAATTAATTGGGTTTCTGTGTTATTGTTACTTAGAAATATTGAATTTATGTTTTCCTTCAGAATCTGATGGTTGCTAAGGAAACCACTTGTATTTATATATCTGGCTATGGCATAGACCTTAACTATAAAAAGAAAATAGGCAAATGTGTTCACAACTACCTTTTATTCAGAAAGAGTCATACATTTTAACCAGCAAGTGATCCTCATCCATGTTAATTTATCTATTTTGACATAACAAAAATTTACATTGCACACACCTTTCCAGGCAGATTTATGCATAGTTAGTGTTTTCAGGTCCATAAAGGTAACCTCACAGCAAGAGTTCAATGCACAGTTAAATAAATGGAGACTTGGTTAAGGTGTGGATGAGAAACCACAGCAGGACATCCAGATGGTCCCAGATTTAAATATAATCAAATACTGCCATTTGTCCTCTTCAATCTGCCTTACCCCAGTAGAAGTGCAGAACATCATTCGGTGGGAGGTACTGCCCTTTGGGAGGGAATTAAAACTAAGTTCTGAACACTCACAGCCATCAAAGACTGAGACACCTCATGTAAGATTATCTTTGAGGGCATGGCCAAGTGATAGCTTGGATTAGCTATTTGCTTTATCGAGGCAGCCCATCTTTGGGAATCTAGCCACTAAATATAATGAGCTTTGGATTAGACACTTCAGCAAGTGATGCAATTTACCCTAAAGATGGCTGAATTTAGATAGGTTATATAGGTTACATTTATATAGGTTTAGAGAGGTTATAGAAGATGGCAGAGGAGGAAAGGGGAGACAATTTATCAGTCTGCAAATGACTTCCAAGTATCCACTGAATAAAAGATGTTGAATAAAGATAAGATTGTTATGATCACAGTTAGGAGTTTTGAAACTTTGTAATGAGGATCTGGGTGATGTTTATGAGCTCCCTGCTGCCTGATGGCAAATACTAGGGTGAATATAATTGACCTCTTATCTTAATTTGGTGCTTAGGTAACTGTGTGTCTGGGCCCTGAGGGCCCTGCCGGACACAACTGTCTGTGCCAGCCCCTCCGGGGCTCCTTCACCCTGCCCAGGGCCCAGGACCCCATTTCAGCCCTTCCCGGGGCCATCAGTCCCTGCCCCAGCGACGCTGCAGCAGGGCTGATCTCCAGCTCCCCACAGCCGGGGCCTGGCCGTGGGGTCTGCTGAGCCAGGTCCACCCGCAGGCCCCTGTCCTTGCCTGGTCTCAGCCGGTTCCCCTCCCTAGGGAGGTCCCCAATGCCCGGGGCTGTATCTGACCCTGGTTCTCCTCACCAGGCCTGATCCTGAGCCCCACCCACAGGCTGGCAGCCCAGCCTGGCCTTGGCCCTGTTGTCACCACAGACTTGCCTGATGATCTGGGCTCCTGGTAGGACCCGGCCACAGTCTCCAGGCCTGCCCCGCTCCCTCACTCAGGTACTCCCTGCCAGGACGTATTCCTGCTCCCAGCCCTTGCTGCTGCCAGGCACGGAGTGTATGTCTGAGTTGGTTCACTTGATCTGCAGTCTTCCAGTTGAAAACCCCTAAGCTGAGAGCAAAAGGAAGATTTCCCTTGATTACAGTAAGAGCCCGAATCTAACCTCAGGCACAGACGTGGACAGGACAGCTCCAGGACGACGCAGTCCATGAGGGGGGAGCAACCGAGCAGAGAACGAGGAGGTCGGTGTGTGCTGTGCTCAGCAGAAGTCTTGCCCTGCTTCTCCATAAGGTATTATAATTTGTTTATCTAATGTTGTATCTACAAAGGCATGTACAAAAAGTTCTGAAGAGAAAGCTTGCTGTTGTGAGGCAGCTTTGATCCAGCAGCCTCAGGAAGGCCTTGGGGCCTGCTGTAGCTGGCGCTGCGTGGGCCCTAAAAGCCCAGCTTGAGGAGCGGGGCACGTCAGATTGAGCACACAGCCGTGGTACAGTGGCTAGTTTCCTAACCCAACTTGAACACAGGCGCCTGAGCCTCTGGTGGGGAAGAGATCACAGACTTTGTGGATGAATTCAGGCTCTGAAACTGAGACTTGTGAGAGGGTCGATGAGAGGAACTCGGGAAGCAGCCTGCAGCATCTCTGAGCCCAGCCAACGCCCTGTGCTTAAGTAAAGGGCAGGATTTTGTTCCTGTCCCATTTTGGTCCCTTCTGATCCCATTTAATTATTAATCCATCACCCATAGCTGCTGTCAGTCTCTGGGAATTCACTTTTTCTAAGTTTTCACCCATTCCTGATTAACAAGCTTGTCTGAAAGGCTAGGTTAATAGTAGAGAGCCACCTCAGTTGTTAAACAACTGTAATGCCAGAGGCAAGCAGTAGGTTACATGAGACTGCTTTCCCAACCTCTGCGACATGTTGGGTATCTTGCTGAAGTATAATCAAGAGTTTCAGAAAGGGTCTGCAAAGCCACATGTGGGCACAGAGTTTAAAGAAGGGTTATTACCAGTTATTGTGAACAGCTTCTTCTGAAATTTCATGGAGTTGAAAGCAGCTTTCTCCTTTTGAAGAATAAGGTTATTGCTGGAATACGGTCATAGAGAATTGCTTCTGCAGAACTGATGTAGCTGCCAAAGTGAATTTAATTAATTCAGATGGAAGATATAATTTGGGAGATGCTACCTGCAGCTGTGACTCACTTCTCATTAATTTTCTAGTAGTCCTGGGTTTCCTACCCATCTGGAAGCTATTATTTAGGGTCATAGTCGGGGTTAAAGACCTGGAGACTAGGAGCCGTGATTTTGATAGGAGTTTAAGTAGGCCAGGCATATGAATAGGCAGTTGTTAGAGAGTAATAAAAAAAGCCTATTCTTAGTTTTCGAGGTGTTCAGAGAACTTTTCCTATGGGTGAGTCCAGTAATAGTTTGAGTGTTTTGTTTACAGAGAATGTGGTCCATGTAGAAATTCTATTATAAAACTGTCAGGATCAAAGAGGTAAATGGTGGACCAAAGCTGGTTCATATGAGCTATTTCTTTTCTCAACACACAGAAGCCCTGAGAACCTTGCCTATCTAGAAAGCTGGAGTTCAGATTGTGGCTGATGTCAAAATTTTTTTTCCATAGAAAGCTTCAGAATGGTAGGCTAATAGGATCTGTTCCGATAAGTTCAGTGATGACTAAAAAACTGTTTCCAGGAGAAGCTTCCTCTCAATTTTCAGTGTCCTTGCTTACCTGAAATAGAGTTAGGGTTAGGGGTGGGTTCCAGACCAACGTATTGAATTAAGTTCATACTTTAAAAAAACAAACAAAATACTGCTGCCAACTGGTATAAGAACGTTATCTTCGGTTTTTAGACAACCATTAGTATCTTGCTTACATGGAAAGCTATGAAAGCCTATATGGAAGAATAAAGACTTTGATGCGAAGGGTCTAGGGAGTCTGTTTACTAACTGCTGAATTTCTGTTTGTTCTCTATAAGCAAATCAGAAGCTGTTACCGCTTAGTGTCAGTGCTTTTTCCTCCATTGTTGGTACTTGTTGCTTGCCTGAGTGGAATGCTACTGCTAAGGTTAGGGTTTGGATTACAGTTGCAGGAAGATGGTCTCACTGAAGGTCCCGCTCACACCTCAGCGTGCCCTCTGGGGTGTACGAATGAGCACATACAGAGGCAGTTACTGTGGAGTAGCTAACGCAAACCCAGGAAAATGTCTATGCCAGGTTAAACGCACAGTCTATCTCATCTAGTTTCCTATTAATGACGCTGGCCAACACAATACTGTCTAAGAAAGAGAATAAGAACAGGGCAAGTTTATAGTGACTTTTCCCAGAATACTCTTTAAGCTCCAGAAACTTGTGATTCAGAGGTTTCCTGTGCCAGAAGTATTGCCTTTGGTTTCAAATGTGCCATGAAATATATATGTTCTTACCTTACCCTAACTAGAAGACAAGGTTCAACTGCTACACTGAGGAATACTTACAGTTTCTTCAGTGGTAGTAATGTTGGATACTGGGCCAAATGGGAAGTTAAAGGTGCTTTCCAAAGCAGAATTATAGTGCTTCAAACGAATTGAATGTTATGATCCAGTGCTGTTGATAATCAGCTTATGAAACAAGAATGAAATACCCTGATACAACTGTTCCTGGAAAAACACATAGCCTTGCAGCAGAAAGATTGTTTGGCAGGTAGCTCTGTAGTATGTACTGAAACAAGAAGTCACCTTGAGAGCAGATGGAATACAATCAAAGATTAACGGCAAATTTATGATCCTTTTAAAAACAGGAGCCAAATAAAGTCAAATTGAATCATAAATTTAGAGGCTATATAGGATCAGAACATGTAAAAGTAGACATTATTGGTATAATCAATTTGGCTACATGACTAAGAACAGAAAGCACTCTGAAATGCTGCAGGATGGGTTCTGGGCCAGTTTTGCTAATCTCCCTAAGCAATTAAAAGAGAGAAGAAGAGCAAAAGCTGTAGGCTTTCTAAGTTTGAAACAGAGACTTTTCTATCTATGGGCTTTGGGAATTCCAGATAGGATATGGAATAGCAGTTAAACCTTCTGTCATAGCAGAATAACCTTGCATTCACTGTGTAGCACTAAGTGCATATTTAATAGCTTATGTGAGAGGCAGTGTAGAAGTCTAGGCTCTTCTAATCATGCAGCGCTTGAAACAAAATAACTATTTATTTGTTTTGTCAAGTTTTATTGAAAGAAAGCTGTAAAAGAAGTTTATCTATAAAATATTGATGTCTGGGATGTCCTGTTTATTCATAAATATTTATTATAGAATGTTTATTACAGATTGCACTAGCAGTAAAGCTATATTACCTTCAGGTATATAGCCAAAATTATGCCTTTTTTTTTGTGGTATCATCTAGTTCCTTTAACTTCCAGCTAAAACTAGACATTTCAGACGCCAATGACTTTTAATGTTACCTTGTTTTAGTCAGTGGGGAGTCTGTAAACAGTAACAACTGGGGAGAAGAAAGTGAAACAGGAAATTAAGCAATAGTACAGTATTTCATCAATTTTACTTACGTGTTGCCTTTCAGCACCAAGTATCGCTTGAGAAATAAGAAACAAAATTAATCCAAAAAATGAAGTATCGTAGCTGCAGCAAGTAGGCTGAATTCAACAAATAAATTCTTTTTTTTTTTTTGTAAATAAATCTCATAGTAGTAAAATTAAGTAAGGCTTTTTTGATCAAATTCTGCACTAGTATTAGTGCAGCTAAATGGTCTCCAGAGAAGCTTTTGCTGATTTTTATCACCTGGGACTCAGGTGACAAGTATTTCTGCTCATTTCTAGAAATCCCTCTCTTATTGATAGTGATGAGATGCACGGCATATAGTGTAAACCAGAACTGAGTAGTATATAATTTCAAAATTTTCTTTAAGATTGAAGATAAAATTAAATAAAAAAAATTCTGCATGAACTATCCAAAGACAACAAAATTTTAAAGGCCAATAAAGTATAAATTAGAAGTCTTTAAAAATTTCCCTTGAAATGAATGTGGGTACTCTGTGTGATATGGTAGGTGTCTCACATGGGACTAAGAAGCAAAAAAGTATATTCTGCATGATGAAGAGCGCATATATAGCTGAACATGTAGCTATGACTTATCCCAAATAGATATTAGCTATACTGTAGTAGAAGCACTGAAGATTTTTCAGGTATGTTTTCTTTAGACAAGAAGACACATTCTTTTTCCCCAAATATATTCAGTGTGGCTCTTTTTTTTTGATCAAAGTGCAGCACAAGGCAGAAGCTAGGATTAATGATAGATTAATTATCATGCACTGATCTTGAGTGCTGCACTACTGACTTCCTCACAAATAGGGCTGTATCTCATGGTTTTGCAGCTCGGTATTGGGGCTTGTCTTCTGCTCTGTTGGAGAAAGTTGCCAGGCATTGTTAGGCTGCAGTTCACGGTGGCCTGATGGAACAGGAAACAGGCAAAGGCAAATCTTGCTGTAGTCCTTCCTTACTCCCGTGATGTGACAGGACACAGCATTGTTTCATGTGCTGAAAAGATGTTTCTAACAACTTTAACCTGTATCAGCAAAAGCTAGTATTGCCAGCATTGTCTCCATCCATTTTTTACGTGATTTTGGTTGTGGGATATAGATACTTCTTTCTTGATTAATAGTAATGCAGTCCTTTCAATAACTAAATAAACAGAAAAGTAATTTTATCTGCTTACATGTATGAGCATCACCCTAACGTGACATTTGTCTCTGGGAAGAGTATAGGGAACCAAGATAGTTAATCTAAAACTCAAGTAAGGAATGAATAATGTCAAAAAACATCACAGGAGGAACCAGTGCATTTTCATCTATTTCAACTGTCATGTCAATCAAGCTTTGTTTTGTGTTTTTCCTAAACTGATCTGTAATTAATGGTGTCGTTTATATTGTTGCAATATTGTCAAGAAACCACAGCTGAGAACAAGACACTATCCTTTTATCGGATAGGAGAGAAGACTCTACAAACTAAAGTCCTAATTCTACAAGTGAACATTTTGCTCTGAATTAGAAACCAACAGAACTTAATATAGAAGTGCTGTCTTTGCAGAAACAGCATCAGGATCAGAGCTGAAGTGATGGCAAGCTGGAAACAAGCTGTAATGAGCTGGAAAGAAGGAACGTGAAGAAAAAAGTGACAAGAAAATATGCTACATTAGACTAATGATATACATACTGAGATGCATTTAAGTCATTGCTCTCTTTATTTAAAAACTGTAGGCTCACAAAAGAACACCCCCAAATATTTCAGGGAGAGCTATGCATCAGCACATAGCTGTGGCTCTCTGTTTTGCTATTGATTCAATGGGTTGACGCCCTCTGAAATCATGCATCTTCTTGAATCTTACAAATATGACAATATAAATGATTGCTATAGCCATGGAAAGCCTCCAACTAATAAATGGTTTAGGATTCTGCAAGTTAAGCTACCAGTAACTGTGTATAAATGAGCCCAAGGTAAAATTCAAGCCTTGGATTTCTGTATTGCTTGTAAAGATAGATCCAGCCAAGCAAGGGCAGTATCTGCAATCTTTTCATGAGGATATGTATCTACACCTATTGTAAAATCTAAGCAGTGTTAACTTTTCATTTTAAAATGTTAGAGGACTACCGTTGCATAGCAGGTAGAGCATGTACTCAGGAAGCAGGACTGATTTCAGTTTCCTCCTTGCCTGAGAGGACTTAAAACGATGTGTTTCCTGTGGATGTTCTGAATATCATCAACTCAGCTCACCAACACCTTAGGGGGATTCAGAAGAAATCATAACGTATGGTCAAGCTATAAAACAACTAATGTAATGGGAAACTCTCTGCTCCTATCACTGAAGTCAAGGCATGTTACAGCAAGAAGCCAAGAGGCATGGAGTTCAAAGCAGTGGCTATCTCTGTACATCTGCTGTTAGACATTTGTCTACAAAAGGAGAGGCCAGGATTTCATTCCATGCTCTCAGATTTGCTTATACATTTATGTTAGCAGTCATGAGATTAAAGAGTGGAAATATTTGCAATTTATGATTATCATTATTATGCAAGTGTAGAGCCAACTACCATCTCCTGGAAAACAGGGGTAGCATATACTTGCATTTCAGTCCAAGCATTTCAAACTACCCATTCTTACTTTGTCATTCACCTTAATAATCTTCAGCTGCATTTACAAGTTCAGTTTAAAACAAGCGATAGTAATAAGTAGAACACTGGTGTATTGGATAATAGCAGAATAAACAGATAGAGAAAAAATAGATGTTCTTAATGTAGGTAATAGAACCCTGCCCAAGACTGAAGCTACTGAGTTATCAAAAAAAAATCTGTTTGCAGCATTTTCTAACATAATTTTCATTTAATAGTTCTTGTAATCTGCTTCAAATTTTGTCTGTTAATTGGTGCTCAAATGCGTAATTTTCTGGACACTGATAAGAACTTCAGCTTTCAGAATGCAACTCATTATTAAAGATAATGGACAATTTTCTATGGTAAAGAAATACATTAAGAGAGTACGGAAGCACTATTTTAGCTAAAAAAAAAAAAAAACAACTAAAAAAATCCAAATTGCACAGATTATATGAGGGAATGAAAAATGGGAACCAAAATTACTGTGATCCTAACTCTAATTAGATTTTGCCAGATACTGTTTCAACACATTAAATATAGATATTACTCAAGAAAAGTGCCCAAAAATGTCATTATGACTTTCTACGGTAAAAATTCAAATTCCATAGAACAAAAAAGTGGGTAATATGGGCAATTTAACTTTAATCCATTTCTTCTTCTGCTTTAACAAAGCTGTTAGCTGGCAGAAAGACCTTACACTTATGACACTAGTACAGTAATCTCCTCTAATAACAATTTCACAGCTGCTGTTATTCTTTTAGAGTTTTGTTTTGTTTTTAACAGTCAAGGAAAAACATTTTTTATTTAAGTGAATGTTAATAATATCTGTCAGTGAAAATGTTTGTGTACTTTGAAAGCAGACAATACTTATCTTGAATTTTCACATATGAGCTGATCTGTTCCTTTAGCACAAAGTTTATTTTGACAGGAACAACCTGTAACCTATTCATACCGATTTTTATAGCAAAGACTTCCAACTGTAGTCTGTAGGGTCTGGACTTTGGCAAAACTGGTAGATGTGATAGGTATTGCCACTCCCAGCTACAGCGCAGTGTCATGGCAGTGGCCATGTCATGTGGGATGCCTTCCCAGGCAAGTGGCTTAAAAAGTTTGACATAACTGGTTTTTTTTCCGAAAAAGATATGATAAATAAAAGCTTACCTACATCTTCTTTCACTAAAAAAAAAGGGGGGGAGGGGGGAGTTAAACTTGCACTGATTTAATATTGCTGAAAAAAAGCCATTAGATGTACATTTTGTCAGTCTTTAAGAAGTATTATGACTTCAAGAGGTAGAGTTTATGAGCTATTTATGTGAAAAAGAATAAGGAAATTAATTTGTACCCCCATCCTGTGTGTTTTTTTTCTCCAGTGTTAAGGATGGCTGGAGTCCTTGCCCATTTGCATATCATCAGTAACAATATTACACAGACCTAACAATTTCTGAAAGTACTAAATTTTGAAATTTCTTTAGAAAGTTAGTACAGTTTCTTATCTTGGCAGAATGTAATTAGTAGAGACCCTCTACTAGTACATTTTTTTTTTCTCCACAATATTCTCTCCATTTGTGCACAACTGGTAAACTATTACAAAATGAATATTCAAAAGCGTTGAGTTTAATATATGCATTAAATATAGGAAAACCTACAACATTGTAAATAGTGTGAATCAGTTCAAAAGTTATCTTTTATCACAGATGCTGCTAAGAATTTGTCAATGAAGTGTTTCAACACGTACAAGACATCACTGGCCCAATTACTAAAGCTATAGTTCTGAAGTAGACTTCATGCTATAATCGCCAAAGGAGTTATTTAAAGCACCTACAAAATGCGATTAGGAAGGTAGCTGGAGCTGAATAAGAGCGAGGTATATTTGCAGTTAAGTTCTGTGCTAACACTCCTAAGCTATTCATGGAGAAAATAATAACTTTTGACACTTTGGTAACTATGCAGTTTTCATTATTGGTAACCAAATTCAGAGAAGTAATGCATTTTCAGTGATTCAGACTATTCTCTTAGTTATATACCAACTTGAATATTTACAAGTTGAAACGAATATTACGTATTTTCAGTCAACATTATGTATCATAATGGAGCTGTGTGAAGACAGGCTAGAAAGTTGGCAGGTAATAACAATTTGCCCCCTTTTACGTGAGTAGAGTACTGCATCTGCCAAGACTTCAGAATTGCTTTCTGTCTATTGCATGGATAAAAACTGAGCCCCGCTGGTGTAGGAGGTGCTCATCTTCGCAGGGTGATTGAAATATTTTGGTAGCAGCTGCTGCAAGCTGCGCTTTCATGTTGCTAAACCCAGGGATTGTTTTTTCCTGAATATTTCTTTCAGTACCTTAGGGCTCTTAAGTTTTTATTCTTTTCTGCTTAACATTTGTAAATTAATGAAAATTAATTTTTTTCAGCATTATTTAGTTTCTACTGAATTGATCAACTTATTGTCCTGGTTTCAGCTGGGATAGAGTTAATTTTCTTTCTAGTAGCTGGTACAGTGCTGTGTTTTGGATTTAGGATGAGAATAATGTTGATAACACACCCATGTTTTTAGTTACTGCTGAGCAGTGCTTACACAGAGTCAAGGCCTTTTCTGCCTCTCACACCACCCCACCAGCGAGCAGGCTGGGGGTGCACAAGGAGTTGGGAGGGGACACGGCTGGGACAGCTGACCCCAGCTGACCAAAGGGATATTCCATACCTTATGATGTCATGCTCAGTATATAAACTAGGGGAAAAGCTGGCCGGGGGTCTGCTGCTCACGGGTCCACTGCTCGGGAACTGGTTGGGCATCGGTCAGCTGGTGGTGAGCAGTTGCATTGTGCATCACTTGTTTTGTATATTCTTTTATCATTACTATTATTTTCCCTTCCTTTTCTGTCCTATTAAATTGTCTTTATCTCAACCCACAAGTCTTACCTTTTTTTTTGGTTCTCTCTCCCATCCCACTGGGTTTCTTCCCTTACTAAACGAGCTGATGTTCACTTCCAACATTTCTTCTTGTGTATAGGGGTGACTGATACCGGCATGGGTTGGTTCTCTGGTTCAGCTGCAGTGCCTGTCGTGGGGGTTGGAGCAGACGCAGTGCCTGTTGCAGGGGTTGGAGTAGCCTCAGTGCCTGTTGCTTTGTCATCAGATCCAGGACCTTCTCTTCCCCTTGAGGGTACTGAAGTGTTGAACAGGGCTTAGTAGGCATGAGCCAGGCCCCAGCACGTTGCAGTGGTCTGTGTATCTCTGGAACTGCCAGGGTGACAGCATACTTTTTCCAAATATTTTACCAGTTTTTGAGGATTCTGCACTTGTTCAGGGGTGAATTTCCAAAACATTGGAGGTGCCTACTGTCCTAGGTACTTGCCCATACTATCCCACACACCCTGCCGCTCATAACTATCCAGCCTCGGGGCAGATCTCTGGGTGGTATTCTTAAATAGTTGTTTAACCTTAAACAAGACCTGAAACACATTCAGGAGACATAGCAATAGGAACATGCTGGTTTGAACATCCCAAAGATATTCAAAATTCTCAAGAGCTATTGTAACTAGCCTGAAGCAGAAGGGGAAGGTGAAGGAGCAGGAGAAAGTGTCCCCCCTTGTCTCCCCGATAAATTTGCTCTCCGAGGAGAAAAGGTAAAGAGTGTAATTATTAATAGTTTCCAAGAGATGGTTCCTTAAGTATGGAGATGATGGCAATGCTGAGTACAAATACCAGATTAGTCTCATGACCAGTCATTTTTTCATATCTAAGCCAGTGTTACACAGTGCAGCAAAATGATAACCTTAATCCAGGCACCAGAGGTGATAAACAGTACCACAGGGAACATATACAGCAAGTAAGGTGTTGCATAACACAACTCTGAGAACAAGCACAACAACTCTGAGAGCAAATAAATCAACACTGCGACCAGTGACTATCAACCTAATAATGAATGCTTATAACAAATTTGTTTTAACACACACTGGTCAGATCTGTCATTATCTCAACCGTTTGAGCCCCACGTTGGACACCAAAAAGACTGTTGTCGTTCAACCCGGCAGGCAGCTAAACACCACACAGCCGTTCGCTCACTGCCCCCCCAGTGGAATGGGGGAGAGAATCGAAAAAAAAAAGGTAAGACTTTTTGGGTTGAGATAAAGACAATTTAATAGGACAGAAAAGGAAGGGAAAATAATGATAAAAGAATATACAAAACAAGTGATGCACAATGCAACTGCTCACCACCAGCTGACCGATGCCCAACCAGTTCCCGAGCAGTGGACCCGTGAGCAGCAGACCCCCGGCCAGCTTTTCCCCTAGTTTATATACTGAGCATGACATCATAAGGTATGGAATATCCCTTTGGTCAGCTGGGGTCAGCTGTCCCAGCCGTGTCCCCTCCCAACTCCTTGTGCACCCCCAGCCTGCTCGCTGGTGGGGTGGTGTGAGAGGCAGAAAAGGCCTTGACTCTGTGTAAGCACTGCTCAGCAGTAACTAAAAACATGGGTGTGTTATCAACATTATTCTCATCCTAAATCCAAAACACAGCACTGTACCAGCTACTAGAAAGAAAATTAACTCTATCCCAGCTGAAACCAGGACACTTGCCTCTCCTCATCTCTTTCATTCAGTCAAATGAAATTTTTGCATATCAAATGAACTATCTTGGCTGCCCTGTACTTACATTTCCTGACAGTGATACTTCGTCAGCTACTTTAATTCAGTTATTGCTTATATTGTTTTCTGGGTTCTTTCTATGGTATAGTTTTGCTTTTCGTTATCTTTGATTCTGGGTCTGTAGGTCATCCTCTCATCTCATCCACTAACCTGAATTTAGAAAGGGCTGAAACTTATAACCTTACTCTTTAACACTTAGTTGACTGGTTCTCCACAAATAAAAATTAATTCAAATTAATTTGCATAATATAGGGATTGCTTCAAGAAACCATATAAACTAACTTTTCTATCATGGTGATTACATTAAACCAAGGCTTTAATTCTGTCTAACTGGAGGGGCAGGTCTTAATTTTCCATAATTCCATCCTGATGGGGATGTAGGCTTGGATCTGTGACTTACAGGAGCCTTTGAAAGCAGTATTAAAAACAAGTAACAATTGTTTATTCTCTATTCTGATACAGAAAAGGTCATAAGTGCCTGTTCAAATGTGTATTATTTGTTGGCTGATGATTCCATCCACATATAGACTGAAATTTAAAAAAAGATGTTGGAATTGAAGGACAAGTCACTTTTTTGTCGGTATTGAATTGGGGGTGTGTGGGGGAAGCCCTTGACTAATCAGATACCAGAGTGTAATATATAGAGAATGCTCCAGTATGATTTTCAGGTTCTGCTTAGTGTTTTGGAGCACTTTGGGATCAGTTCGAAGTGGGTGTGCCTGGCAGACATTGCTGTAGGCTGTCTTAAAAGCTAAGATGAAAGAAATGGTCTTTTTGCTCTTAATTTCTACAGCTCTTCATTAACTATTCAATCCAGCCAATTAGTCTGTTGATTAACAGAGGACAGTATCAAAACTGTGCTTCTGCAATCCACTGCTGATGGTTTGTTATCTCATTAACTAACTAATCAGTTTTCTTCTGTGAGTAGTAAACTCACATTTGCATAATAATGCAAAATTACCTAATAGCACAACAACTTTAAGCATTTAAATGTGCATGCATTTATTTGGATTTATTTCATTGTTTTCCTTTTTTATCAAATTAGATTTTTTACCATTATAATTAACTTCATTGTTGTATTTATCAATACCAAGAGATCAAGTTCTTTCAACTCAGTTACACTGCTAATATTGCTAAATGTTTTCTAATTATCTACTGATTGCCTTACTGATAGTTCACTATTTTATTCCATTTCAGGATATTTTTTGCGTCTCCAAGGGAGTTAGAGATGTGCAGCCATCTTAAGAATTCTTATTGTCAGTGATGTACAAGATCCACGTCAAATGGTTTTCTTTGTCCTAGATGATGTCCCAGTCAGTCTGATCTTTTCAAGGTCTTTTAGATTCTGTATTTCTCTGTGGATTATTTTATCAAAACTGTTTATATATGATTACATAGCATTAGTATATATCTGGTTTATACATGCTCGCCATGCGTACATATATTACATCCACCAGTAATATCTCTTTCCATATTGTACTGTTTGTTGTTTAGTGTAATATACAAAGATTGGCATTAGACTTTCTATTAAACAATGAAAATGCTTAAATAATTTCATTCAGTTACTTTATCTTTCCTCTCATCCTTTTGTAACATCCAATTTCTCCCACTTCTGTTTGCTGTGTCCTGGTTTCGGCAGGAATAGAGTTAATTTCCTTCCTAGTAGCTGGTACAGTGCTGTGTTTTGGATTTAGGGTGAGAACAATGTTGATAACACACCGATGTTTTAGTTGTTGCTAGGTAGTGCTTACACTAGTCAAGGACTTTTCAGCTTCCCATGCTCTACTGACTGAGAAGGCTGGAGGTGCACAAGAAGCTGGGAGGGGGCACAGCCAGGACAGCTGACCGAAACTGGCCAAAGGGATATTCCATACCATGTGACATCATGCTCAGCACATAAAGCTGGGGGAAGAAGAAGGAAGGGGGGGACGTTCGGAGTGATGGCGTTTGTCTTCCCAAGTAACCGTTACGCGTGATGGAGCCCTGCTTTCCTGGAGATGGCTGAACACCTGCCCGCCGATGGGAAGTAGTGAATGAATTCCTTGTTCTGCTTTGCTTGCATGCGTGGCTTTTGCTTTACCTATTAAACTGTCTTTATCTCAACCCACGAGTTTTTCTCACTTTTACCCTTCCGATTCTCTCCCCCATCCCACCGGGGGGGAGTGAGCGAGCGGCTGCGTGGTGCTTAGTTGCCAACTGAGATTAAACCACGACAGCTGAAAAGGCTTGTCCAAGATCTGTCTGTTTTTTCCCCTATAATCATTGTCATGACTTCCAGTATCATATGTATGCATACATATAGTGCATAGGCATATATGTGTATGCATATATAAAATATATTTACATATATAGATATTATATACAAAATACCACAGTCCTCCAGGAAGAACAACCTTGCACATATCATGTGGTGCACTGTAGTCATGATATTATTTTTTTGTTGCAAAGCAACAGAAGTATGTATTTCAACTTAATGAGGATCATTAAATTAAATGTACATAATTATCTCTGGAGTTTCCTAACTCTTATTGTTCTCTAAGCTCCTTGGGTGCCTGCAAAAGGACTACAACTAAATGGAAGACTAGACTCTTAACCATTCCCATGTTGTCCTCTTTCTCTATTATGAAAAAAAAAGTGTTACTCTTTTTCTGCACCTGACTGATTCCATTCAGCCACTTTGAAATATATATAAAGCCTCAGCAAGAGCTGCTGGATGCCTTTGAGTGGTGATTTACTGAGTTGCTCTGCTCCCTTGAGTTTGAGCTGGGTCTTGTGAAAGGTGTCTACCTGAGCCTACTAACTCACATTCTAATCAGAAAGACTCTAGACCCTTACATAAATTGTAAGTCAGAACTATACAGCTTCCGAAAACTATATTAAGGAGCAGTCTTATAAACCCAAAATAAAGAGAAAAGAAGAGAGACAAATTTTAGGGAAGCCCTAGCTCCAAGGGGAAACAACAAGCAAAAACATACTGTATGTAAAGCATGTGCCTGAAGAAGAAATATCCAGACTGTAAGCTACATGTGAAAAGGGAAAAAGACATTTCAAGCATATGGTGTTACTACGTACTTACGATAAAGAAGGTTTTAATGACAGTTTTTAGAGAGATTCTTGGTACTATAGTTCTAATGATAGCAGTCATTAGGGATGAAGCAGTGTCTCATAATTCTTCATCTAGGTTTCAGGAAAAACACCACAGCAACTTGACTTTGACAGCTGGCCTAAAATATTACTAAAAGAGAGTTTTGGTTAAATGATATTATACTATATGCCTTCATCTTTTGGATTTATGCTTTACAAAATCACATTGTCTCTTAACGTGACCTCATGATACGAAAGAAACTTGTTAGCATTGACCAGGAAGACTTTCCCCCATCTCCAACCTACTGAAAATCAACGAATTACAGCTTGGTTGTAAATTGTTACAGCTATGACAACTAGAGCAATATAGAACTGAAACAAGGGTTGTAAAAAGCTTAATTGCTAATTTCTTATTTTCATAAGTTCCTAACTTTTTAAGGAAAGAAATCCTCATGATGTAATAAAAGTGGTATAAAAATAACCTACTCCAGTCCTCTATTTTTCTATTTTGAGCTTCTTAGAGATGATAAAGATGGACACTGTCAGTAACACCATTAAAATGTAAATTAACTGAAACTTAAAACACTGAGGCTGCAAAAATATTCACTGTCTGCAATTGTGGAACCCTTTGATTGTGTTCTGGTATCACAATCCTCATTCTTAGAAAATCCTGTCATACTTTTCATATTTATGGTAAAGGACAATTTGTTTTGACACTAAGGTCTTTGTTCTTTAAATAAAATAAAAACGAATACTTTAAAACTGCTTACAATAAGGTTATAACATAATTCCTCTGGGGTGATGATCACCAAACTTACAAGCAGGGTAGAATGAAAGTTTAACTATAGTATCTTAATTTTTCACTGTGTTAGTGGGTTTTGTTTGTTTATTACAGTACTTTATCTGTTGGCATAGCCACAGAGTTGCAATCCACTCCTGAGGATTTATGCATAAAAGAGAGCTATGACCCCTCTTCCACAGTGGTTCCCCTTTCCCCTTTGGATAAGAGCTCTACTTTTGTTTTAGAAACTGCTCCCCCTCAATGTTCCATCAAAACCTGAGATTTTAAAAGTTTTTTTCCTCGTGAAGTACACCTGTGGGCTCATCCTTCCAGCTGCCTGACACAATCATCCAAATATGCCTCCCCGTCTCTCCCAGCCTGCCAGCTAAGGCAGTGTATACATGCTGGGCTTTTCATCTGAGTAGCAGAGCCTTTTGTGACTCAGCCAAAGGTGAAGTACATGTACTTCATCTCAGGTTTGTTCTTCTTTCAAAAATACATAGCACAGAAATGTTTCTTTTCTGTGTTCTTGCTTAAAGCCATGCAAAAATATATTGGCTGGTACAAGACTGACAAGATTATAACTTTGACCTGTCAAACAGTACCACCATTACACCCCCATGCAGTTTTTGTTAATTCTGCTACATTGGCTATTAGACTTCAACCCTTTATTCCACAGACAACACTGAGACAAGTGAGACAGAATGGGAATAGGATCAGGGAGGGACTGAAGAGTTGGAAAAGTTTTTATTCTGTTCTTAAGAGGCTCTATACATAAAACCTGTTTTTCAAATGTGAATGACTGAAGTATAAAACCTAAAAATAGTTGACATCAAAAAAAGGAAGCACTTTCATAACAAGCAAATCAGTCCACACCCAAGAAAGTTTGCAGTACAGTGAAGTACTAAGATGTCTTGCTGAAAATAAGAGACAACACCATCTCTTTACCTGTTATAATTTGTCCTTCTTATTAATAAAAAATGCTTTCTTAGTAAAACTAATAACAGGCTTCTTGAGTCACGTAAACATACTGTAGTTGCTGCAGAGCTTCCAAAAAACCCACGTTATTTTCTAAAATAATTCTAATTTCACATTAAGTAACTATTTCTCACAAACAGAATATGGTAGCATGGATTGTTTCCCACCAGTGGAGTAAGTGAACTGTTGTTTTTTTATTGGAGCAAAGGGCTGGAAATAGATGAAAGTAGTTTTGCAACAGAAAGTACAAAGTTCAGTTTATTATGCTGTTTTCTGAAGCGTAGGATAGCTCTGAAATTAGGTCCCTAAGTAGACCTTGGGAGTATTTGAGGAATTCTGATGGAGTTATATGACTGCTTTGGAAGCTTTCTTGAAGTCATTGTAATATTTACATAAAAACCTAATTGCCATTTTCAGAAGTGAGAGGAAGCTGATTTAGGAATGTACACTGAAATAATATAAATAGAATCCTAAGATAAAGATTTTTTAAAAGGTATTTAGGTACTTCATAGTACTTTCAGAAGCAGCCAGACATATAATACCTGTGTTCAGGAAAATCTCAGTAGCTATTCACTATGTCAAAATAATTTCCTACACCTGGTGCAAGTCTGTCTTTGTTTTCTGATTCCTGTGAATCTCTACATCACGGCACTTCTTTGGAAACCTCAGTCACTACACAGGTCAGCCTTTGAGACTACAGTTGAGACTAACCTGAATCTAGATATTTCCAGAAGCAAAGTCTAAACATGGATTAGAAAAGGAGAAAAGCAATTTTAGTGTTCCTGTAAAAAGAGGTTTTAAATTAGGTTTTCCATGCAGATGCAAAGCACTGAACAAGTTCATGGTTTTATTATATCTGCTGCAGCTAAAATTATTTTCATATTTTTAAGGCTTCAGCAAATTAAAGGCTGTAATAAGTTTGCCTTTAGTATTACCCTGTGAGACTTGCTTTCCTATCAGCTAATTTATTTTGCATTTTTTATTTTATAAAATCTAGTGATGGGTGTCTTGCCTAACTCTATGCCTACATATAGGCGTTTACACAGGTCCATTTACACATTAACAACATTTGCCTCTGTGAACTCCACCACTTGCACACATAAAAATTAAATACACTGAAATATTATGTGCCACTGTCTGCCTGTGGTATGAAAACTTGATTTCATATTAGACCAGACTTCACTTTTATGTCTTAATCATAAACATCAAATAGATTAACACAGTACTTTTCTCTTCTCTATGCCTCAACCTTACTTTGTGTCAGTGATAGGGAATCTTTAAAATTTGGTAGTATTTACAGTGAAAGTGATGATATCTGTGCACTTGAAACACTACATTGGACAGTTTTCCAATGAACTACGGTAGAAGAAACCTCAGAAGACAGACGTGCAGTCACTTAGAAAAGAGTGACACTGACTGAATGAACAGGGTTTCCACCAACCATGAAGGCTTTCTGCATAGAATTCCCTTCCAAATAACAGTCCAGCTTTGGTCATCTTTAATTTACAGATTTAATGAAAAAATAGTCGAGTTAATATGGCCATTCATTAAATGGCCAAGTTCTATATGCCTATCGCATACTTGATAATATAATAAAATACTCTCTTGAAAATGTTCCCAGGGTTTCATTCTTCATATTTAGTGTACAGGGTCACAAGCTTGCCCCTTTCCATTGAAACAAAGCAAAAAGAACCCAACCCTCCAATAAGACCAGAAGAATTCTGTGTGCAAGTGCTCATTTCTGCTATTCTCAGGTAGTTTCATTTTTTTAATAAAGGGAAGCAAAATTCCTAATTTACAGAAAGATAATTCAGGTAACAGCCTTTGCATGAGCTCCTGTATAAGCTACTGAAATTTTATTGTGAAATTGAACTCTTTGTGGAATTAATTTCTGTTGAATACTCATTGAATACTCATTCAACAAAAGCTGATTTTGGAGCATGATCAATTCTGTAACTTTTTTTGATTGATGATAAATGTATAAATGTATGATAAGCTTTGGAAATTACCCCAAAGAATTCAAAACAGGACACCTTCTCAAGACACTCTTGTCATGGAAAATGTGTCAAACAGACTGACTCTCATTTGAAGGAGATGCAGAAGCGACAGAGCAATATCTTTCCAATGATCTTGTTCTAGACGTAGATTTGTAGCAAATTTATTATACAGTTTTGATTAAATTTTTTCTCCTGAAGCAATACTATTTAGGTAAACATAGTTTCCACATAATATTTTCTTTTGAATTGCTAGAAGGGAAGGTAGAACTTCAAGTTCTGACTGCTATATATGTTTATTACATTAAACCCTAGTTGGTCAACAGCTGTGCTCTGCTGTACTGTCATGTGACATCAGTCACATGTCACAAGTAAGTCATCCTTACTTTCATTTTACCCCAAGATTCCTTCTAATGGAGAAGAGTGATTTGAATTCTGAGGCCGTATAAAAGCTGTCAAGTACCTACAGAAAACCCACTAGTGTCAGAGAAGAAAGAAAGGAGAATGAAATGCTTGAGAAATTATATTCCGTATAGCTATACATTATGCTATAGAGGTTACTCCTAAAAGTTTTCCATATGCCTTAGGTAATTAAATTCATTAATCCATTTGCAATGTTTCCCAGGAATTCCCTATTGTATATTAATAGTCAGGTTAGGTAAAATTCTTGACAAATTTTTTTTCAAGACAACTACTGCACAAGGCCAGTAGTTGAAAATTATTGAATTCTTACATGATATTTGGTTAAAGGTAATCTATTTTCCCATATTATACTCACACAAAGAATGCTTCCATTTTGGGTAAGTATGCTGTGATCATAAAAGTCACAATCTGTGGAACATATGAATTACCCTTAAACAGTCTACTACTGACCAAGGCATTTCTATAAAACCATAGTAGGGGAAAAAATAGGCAGTTGTGCAGTCCCTTCTCAAGCAAAACTTCTAGGCATATGTGTAACTTAACCCGATTTAGGACGATAGGTTTAGCAGCATGTACCTTATAAATCTAATAAAAATACACTGACTAATGCATCATAGCCTATACTAATATGCTAACAGAATAGAACATTCAGTTTGACATCTTAATTTCACTCCATTCTAAATACTATTGTGCAACTTTAAAGAGTGTATTTGTTGCATTAAAAAAATAGCATAAGTTCTTGAAGCAGTAGCATAATAGCAAATTACCTATTTAATGAGCAGAGCTGCAAATGAAACTGGTGTATCTGCACTTGCATTTGAAATTTGCATACACCTTTGCACATAGTCACACCTGAAGTTAGGTAAAGAGTTCTAGCTCAGTCATGGAGAAGGAACTTGGTTATTGCTGCCTTGTGTGTACAGAAGTCTCTGCTTTTATTCTGATTTTCCTTTATTGAACAGTATTCCATGCCGTGATAGAGTCATCAGTCTGTGCTGTTTGTCTTTGATCTCACTCCTGTGTATTGATATGCAGGAACACAGTCAATCCTACTGCAACAATTCAGAATTTCCGCTCCTTCTCACCACTGTTACAAAGTTCCTTACAGGTGGAAATTTTCATTTACACCTTAGGGTCCCTGTGGAAAATTATGTTTCTTCCCCTGCATAATTTGAGATATAACAAAAATTTAGTATTCTTTCTCCAAACACAGAATAAATGAATACATAGTCATTATGATGGTTTTTACATTATCTTCTGGTTAGCTCAAAAACATTCAAGATGATAAAAATGCCTTAAAATTTTCTGTATGGTGATAAGCAGCTGGATCATGTTTTCCATCCAAGATGTGTTTTCAGTATGACAAGTTGCTTTCATTCATTTTCTTTTTGTTTGGCCTGAGCCAGGGTACTGAAAGTAAAAATGATGGCTTCATTGTGGTTTAATTTTTTTCTCAATATTGAGTCAAAACTTACAGACTTTAGGCAAGCCCATTCATCTACTTGAATCAGAAGGACTTCTGCTTTCATATGAAACAAATAATTGGTTCTTATTGCATGATTTGAATAACAAAACAGTGTTAAAATAAATTTGTTTTGAAACAGTATAGCTGGCTTTGTCTTGCTGTCGTTTTGTTACAGTATCCTCTGTGCTCTACTTCAGAAGCCTAACAACCTTTTTTGTCTCATGTAGCTCTCTCTATATTAAAAAATATCCAACAGGAATGTTCCAGTAAGAATTTAGGGGTCTTTTTCTGCTTACACTCAAACAGGCTTCATTTTACAAATAAGGAAACACAGGAGGTAAGATTTGTCAGGGGTCACTGAGGGAATTGGTAAATGAGTCCAGATTCAAACTGTAGTACTGTTAGATGATCCTTTAGTAAGTTAGAGGACTTAATTAGTAAGGTATGCAAATAATAAGTAAAGTATCTGTTTACTTCTGATACATTAATAAATTATTTTGATAGTGACTAATCCAGGTGAAAAGTAATATTCAGAGGGAAAAAAAGCAATAATTTTGGTGATTTGGGTATTACTGTTCCGGAGATGTAATTTCCTAATGCATTTAGACTTGAAAATTACTTGTCATTCCAATACTTATTACTGATACATCTGACATAAACAGAGATTTTACTGCATCCTCTGTTATGTGTTACTGTATATGTGACTTTGTGGGTTGTTAAACTTTTACACCTATTCCAGAATTCAATTTGTTCAAAAATACATGATAATGCACAATTATAATGACGTTCTCAGTTTGAATCAGCATGTTGCAGGCAGTTACGGCAACACATTGCCTGTCACTGGAGCTGGGTTGAGATTAATATCTATGCTTCTTTTTCTTATTACTATGTAAAATGCCTTAAACAGCATCTGAGCACTGAAACCAGAGGGGTTTTTTAGCTCCCTTTTCAGAGACAGTCCTATACAAGTTAAAGCTAAAAAAAAATCTTCATGCATATCTTTTTAAAGAAAACAGATGTAGTTAGTCTTGGGGCCTGTAAGATTAGTATGAAGATAACAAGTTTCACTGAATGTCTTTCATGCTATAAAAACAATAATACCTGTATTTCTATTAGCTGTATTAACTGTTAGAGAATTTATTCCCATAGCAAGAAGCTGTTTTAAAAGGAAATGTCTCCTTTCATATTGAGCTTATGGCTTATTTTCCGGTTATTTTTTAACTCACAGAAGGTAATCAGATACGATGGTAATGAGGATTTTTCTTGCTGGATAGTCAATTTATGTCCATGGACTTAGCTTATGCTGTATGTTTCTGTGGCACAGAGGCATATCTTAAAGAAACAAATGCTGAATCTGCTCTTAGCATCAAATAAGTTTTCAAAGAGTTCAGATTGCCTTCTCTGAACTGACTAGAAAGTGTAGCGTGGATCTCTGGCTCAGTAATTGATGGACACTATTAGGTCTTCCCTTCAGGAGGCTACATCAAAACTTCCCCCTCAAGCAGTATTCTGACACCTCTGCTTTTATGTTTGACAACCTTGCTAAACAACAAATAACAAATTTCATGCTATATCTTAAAATCTGTTGTCTGTCTCATACATTTTTGAAATGTTGGCAGCCTTTTGGAGATGGGGTTACTTTGAGCTAGAGTTCCTTCTGATTTTTTTAAACTGCTTCTCAAGGTCATGAATCCAGCTACCTGATGTTGGACAGGTTGCTCCAGAAGTTTATTTTTGTATAGTTACTAGTTTGTCATCAATTCTGTTCAAGAAATATGTTACTACTATATTTCTTAGTGATTAGTGAAATACAGCCACCATCTGCCACCTAAGATACAGTTGAATTATGAAACGTTGGCTAAAGGTGGGCATTGGAAGAAGGCTAATTAGTAGATGAGTGTCTTCAACTGGTTGGAAGCAGCTGAAGGACTAGAAGTTTCCTGAGCAAGAAAATGCATGCATTATTTGCTACTCGGGTAAAAAGCTTGGAATTTGTACTAACTAACTACTTTACTGCTGTTTGATGTTCAGGGAATGGTATTAGCAAATACACTTCTTTTCAGCCATTGCATTTTTGGCATTGTCTAGTCTAGACTATTTTCCTTGTGATTTTCGGGTTTGGTGACTTTAGTCTAATGAGAGTACTACGACAGATGATGCTCCATGTTTCCTCTGTTGTAATCATGACATGAAAGTCTACCGAGAACAGGTCTCCCTGAATGTGAGTAAAAAACCCCAACCGAACAGAAAACAAACTTCCAGAATATTCTATCATTCTTTACTGTCACTGGCAGAGTTTCATACCAATCAGTGAGCTATCATAAGAAGCCCAGTAATACCAAGGATGTTAATCCCATGTGAAGACTGTACATAGTTAATAATAAGAACTGTAGAATAACTGTAATACACAATGAAAGTTATAGAGTAAAACATCAGGAAGTCATGATAATGCCAATTTATAAAATATTGCTTCCATCATGTCATATGACATGTACAAAACCCATATAGTCCTCCAATTATTTATGGTACAAAGTGGCTGTTTTGAATTATAAATCCTAACACAGGAATTAACTACTTAAATTGTTGTCTCTCTCTTGTTAGGCGTCTAAGTTAATGTCGTGGTTTAACCCCAGACGGCAACTAAGCACCACACAACCACTTGCTCACTCCCTCACAGTGGGATGGGGAGAGAATTGGAAGGGTAAAAGTAAGAAAACTCATGCATTGAGATAAAGACAGTTTAATACAGAAAGCAAAAGCTGTGCATGCACAAGCAAAGCAAAATAAGGAATTAATTGGCTACTTCCCATCGGCAGGCAGATGTTCAGCCATCTCCAGGAAAGCAGGGCTCCATCACACATAACAGTTACTTGGGAAGACAAACGCCATCACTCTGAATGTCCCCCCTTCCTTCTTCTTCCCCCAGCTTTGTATGCTGAGCATGACGTCATATGGTGTGGACTATCCCTTTGGTCAGTTGGGGTCAGCTGTCCCAGCTGTGTCCCCTCCCAACTCCTTGTGCACCCCCAACCTACTCGCTGGTGGGGTGGTGTGAGGAGCAGAAAAAGCCTTGACTCTGTGTAAGCACTGCTCAGCAGTAACAAAAACACCCCTGTATTATCAACGCTGTTTCCAGCACAAATCCAAAACACAGCCCCATGCTAGCTACTATAAAGAAAATTAACTCTACCCCAGCCAAAACCAGCAGATTCTCCACCCCTTATTCCATACCATTTACATCATGCTCAGGTCCCCCACTATCCAATACATCCTCATTAACCACCACCCTCCTTACCATCCTTTGATACAATACACAGATATTATTCCCTTAGTCTATGGACCACCCCTATAAAATGTCTTTAAAATGTCCACAAAATGTCCACTGAGTTCATTTAGTCCATGACTTTGGGCTCCATCTGTTATGGTGGTCACTCAGGACAGGAGAGGTGGTGTGTTGCATGGAATTGTTGGGCACCAAAGCCAGCTCAGTTCAGGCCACTGCTGCACTTGCACTGCTTCTTGTAAGGCTTGTCCTCCATTGGTTCAGGTGGTTCCTGCTATAATAATCCCTGTAACATGCAACTCAAATCATGGGTTACAATTTAAAGGTATTTCCATCACAGTCTCCACCCCTGGTCCCTTTGGGCCAGGCCATAGGGTTTAACATTGCAATGAACTCCTCCCCTTGCCCCTGCTCTGGCTTACACTTATCCACAGACTGCAGTCCCTTAGAGGCATATCTGCTCCAAGTGGAGCCCTGTCTATGAGCCACAGTCTCACCAGGGATATACCTGCTGCAGCATAGACTTATCCACAGCCACAGTCGCTTTGAGCTGCACCTGTTCCAGCGTGGCCTTCTCCATGGGCCACAATGCCTTCAGAGATACACCTGCTCCAGCGTGGCCATACCCACAGCCACAGTCCCTTCAGGAGTGAACCTGCTCCAACATGGCCTTACCCATGGCTGCAGTCCCTCCAGGGGCGTACCTGCTCTGTCATGGGCTTATCCATGGCCACACACTTTGAGGTGCTCCAGCGTGACCTCATGCACAGCCAGTGATGCTTCAAGGTGTACCTGCTGCAGCAAGGACTTATCCACAGCCACAGATGCTTCAGGATGTACCTTCTCCAGTGTGGACTTATCCTTGGGCCACAATCCCTTCAGAGGTACACCTGCTGCAGCACAGACATAAACATGGCCACAGACGCTTCAAGATGTACCTGCTCTGGCATGGGCTTATCCAGGGCCACAGGCGCTTCAGGGTGTCCTGCTCCCGCATGGACTCATCCACGGGTCACAGTCCCTTCGACTTGAGTTCACACCGGAGTTCCAGCCTGTCCAGTACAGCAGCACAGAAACAGCAGCGATGCCCTGGCCATCTGCCAGCCCAGGCACATTGCCACTGCTGTTATCAAAATGTTCCCAGGCCCAGCAGAGTAAGATGATCAGCAGTACAGCACTACAGCAAGCAGCAAAAGCAAAAAGCAGCCACTAACGAATGAACACTAGACTCTAATATACGGTAAGGCAAGCAAGCCTCATGGCAAGGACAGGAGCCTGCCAATTAATAGCTAAACAACAATAATGGCTATAAATTTGATCTAGCACATTCCAATCAAATCTGTTGTTATCTCAAACCCTTCGAGCCCCACGTTGGGTGCCAAAAAGGACTGTCATGGTTTAACCCCAGCCGGCAACTAAGCCCCACACAGCCACTCACTCACTCCCCCCCAGTGGGATGGGGGAGGGAATCAGAAGGGTAAAAGTGAGAAAACCTGTAGGTTGAGATAAAGATGATTTAACAAGTAAAGCAAAAGCCCTGTGTGCGCAAGCAAAGCAAAACAAGGAATTCATTCACTCCTTCCCATCGGCAGGCAGGTGTTCAGCCATCTCCAGGAAAGCAGGACTCCATCATGTGTAATGGTTACTTGGGAACACAAAACACCATAACTCCCAATGTTCCCCCTTCCTTCTTCTTCCCCCAGCTTTTTATTGCTGAGCATGACATCATAAGGTATGGAATATCCCTTTGGTCAGTTGGGGTCAGCTGTCCCAGCTGTGTCACCTCCCAACTTCTTGTGCACCCCCAGCCTACTCGCTGGTGGGGTGGTGTGAGGAGCAGAAAAGGCCTTGACTCTGTGTAAGCACTGCTCAGCAGTAACGAAAACATCCCTGTATTATCAACACTGTTTCCAGCACAAATCCAGAACACAGCCCTGTACTAGCTACTATAAGGAAAATTAACTCTACCCCAGCCAAAACCAGCACCAGGAACTCATGATAATGTGAATTTATAAAATATTGCTTCCATCATTTCATATGGCATGTACAAAGTCCATACAGTCTTCCAATTATTTATGGTAGAAAGTGGCTGTTTTGAATTATAAATCCTAACATAGGAATTAACTACTTAAACTGTTGTCTCTCTCTTGTTAGGTGTCTAAGTTAAGTAGACATTTCCTCATATCCATGAATTCTTAGTTTTCCTCTGAGCAGTATAATACTTGTTGTCTAATGGTTTAGTAATCAGAATGCAAGAAATGGTATTCTGAGCTCTGTATGATGCAGTATGGTGCCATGCAGAAAGACTTGCAATAGCCATATTGCTAGCTGAGGTATCAGCGCAGGGTAGGCACCATAGCAGAGTTTAAGTTATGCTTTGAAGTAGTCTTTTAATTTTAAAAGGTGTGGTGCTATATAGCTAACATGAGCTTGCAGTCTCTTCTTCTACTGGTTTGCTGATCATCTTTGTCAATATATCAGGATCCACATGGCCGGACAGCCTTTTAATCTTTGCCAGTCAGTCAGTGCCACAGGAGAATGAAGACTTGACAAATCCTGGCAGCTGAAGCTGGGCTTGTGAGCCTGATTGCTGGTTTACCACAAACTTGCCAGATTTTCAAGTCTATTACACAGGTTGCTTTTGTTTAATAAACTTGTTTCCTAGCTAAATTTATGTCCTACTTGCTCAATTCTGTTGGCTGGTGCTTGTCCTGATCTCCCCATCTAATCTTTGCTTTTCTAGACTTTGGCACAGTTCCTGGCAACATTTGCTGCATAGACCTTTGACTTTGTGGAATCAATTTCTTCCCCATTTCCTGACCTTATGTGCCCTGGCCATGGTAGCAACTTCCCATCTTCGTTTCTGATTCCATTTTGTCTGACAGTTTGTGCCCTAATAGTATTAAATGTGTACATATGCCATTTAAAAAGTAATTTATGCTGTAAACAGTCCTTCTGTTTCTCCTGTTAAAGTAGGATTGAGAAGATGAAATGATCTAACAGAGTTTAAAGAATACAAACCTGTAATTTCATTTCTGATTCAGCAGTTCAGTCTCTCTCCATAACAAAAAAAAAAAAAAAAAAAAAGGTCATATGCAGTAGGTAGTTTAGGTCAGGTCATCCCTAATGAGTGAGTGGCAGTATTTTCTTTATATAGTTGTCACTCCTAAAACAGGCTTTGTTGAGTGGTATTCAGAACAAGCCCCAGAATCTACTTTATGGAGAAATAATTGCTTGACAAGGCAATGTGGTGACTAATCATGTGCCTTCAGGCTCATATGAAAAAGGAATAACATGGAAGTTAACAATGTTAACTTTTATGCTAATAAACCAGTTAATGTTTTCACTATACCCTGCAGTAGCCCTAGCTGCATGGCTCAAGTTCTCTAAGGACCACTTGATATAAGCTGGGAAAACCTTATGCATACTCCCTCTTGACCCTCACTTTCTGGTTTATTTGCTGGTTCCCCTGAACATAAAGAATGTGAAAGCCCTGAAATGGTCTCCAAAGTGTTTTAACCTCAGTGGGAGGGAAGTGCAACAGCAGTGATCTGTCTTCGTGGTCTGCCTTTGTTGCTGACATAACTCAAAGCCAGACTGAAGCTGAAAGTAGGGATTCCCTTTCCATGTTAGCTTCCCTTTAAAGCTGGGAATAGCATGGTGTAGAAATGTTGGAAAGCTGTCCGTGGCTAAGGCTGTCTACATTTGTGCTACCTGTTCAAAGTGGCGAAGAATTAATTCTTCTTGAATAATTCTTATTGGTTAATTATATTGTTCACATAACCTATTTTATCCTTTAAACATGCTTTCAGGAATTAGAAAATTGCTGTAGTCCCTTCCTAGCTCTGGTTTCCTAAGTTTTCCTATGGTTTCTTGGCTTCCTGCCCCTTGCTCCTACCAGGGTCTGTGTCACCTCTGGGAATTATTGTCATGGATCTTCTGCATTTCTTGAGTTTATGTGCCCTTATCTCACTGGAACTAGCCTAGGCTGATAGTACTTGGTCACTCAGCTGACTCAGTGAATCATTTACTGTACAACTCTGCCTCTACAATAATTAAATAGGAATTGTATTGCAGAAAGGGGAGGAAAATGGAAGAGGTAAGCAAATGAGCAAATAAAATCCACAAAGGCAAACCCATTGCTGTGCAATCTCCCCGCCAACCCCAATATTCTCATGTAGGAAAATGAAGATCTACTTATTCCGTGTGACTGCTGTAAAGACAGACCTCATATGAAGTTTTATGAATCTTAGATAATCAAGCCCTGGTATTTCCAAGAGCAAAGGAGGTCTAAGAGTTAAAACTGGCAATTTAGGATCAAGTTTGATTCTTATGTCAAAGAGCAGTGAACCTGGAGTTGGGGGAGCTGATCTAAATCATCTAACTCTTAGGGAATGGTGCCTATGAAGCTTCTTTCTAGTGACCCCCAAAAATGAGAAGCAGCGAGGGAAGTCTACCTTTATTGGATCTTCCAAGCTAACTCTTGGCAATAAATCCATTTTCTTCAGCACCACCTATATCTGTACCTTGTACATGCAATTCAGTGAGCTCAACACTGTGTGAAGAATAAACTAGGATGTGCTTGCATATTAATCTAGCCTATGACCTGGTAATTGATTCTCTTTTCCATCTCTTTTGGAAATATAAGCATTCATAGGTGCTAATGAACCGCATCTCTCAAATCTCAAAAGCAGCAAGCAGTGCCACATTTAGTGACTGGTATCATAAACTGTATCATTCAGGTCATGATACTTTCTTCTTACAGGCACATCTTTAAGATTCAGATCAATTTTATCTTTAACTTATTTAAAAATGAAGGTTTCTATGTGTTAGAGTTGTTGAGAAGAGATGAAAGTATGAAAACTTGATTTCTGTGTACGCTAAGGATGTGCAAGTGGAAACAAAAATGAATTTCAGGCTTACAGGATTTCAGACAATGCCATGCTTTGTTGATGGGAGGGAGGAATTAACCTCATGGTTTTGGATGGTCAGAACGGCAATACTTAGTACTAAGCTCTTAATACGTAGTACTAGTTATTTGACATTCAGCATTAGTTTATAAATGAGCACAATAGGGCAGGAATGGCATGTTTGAGAATTTACCTTTTTATTCTTAAGATCCTAATACTCTTCTGAAAGATATAAGAATAAAATGCATATATAACCTTTGAAAGCCAGAAAGGGTAATTTGAATAAGAATTTGATGCAATAGGGTAAGCAAACAGATGGTAACCTGTAATACATATATAATGGAGGAGTAAAGTGTTTAAAACTGGAAGACGAGGAAGTAGTATTGTTCATAAGAACAATAATTTATTCTTATTCACTACAGTGGCCTGTCATGATAATAACTTCAGTTTTGGAACACATAGACCCACAATCTTACATCAAATTTCACTGTGCTGATATATTTTTTAATTATGGAAACAAAAGTAAGTATCTACTATCATTGAACTGACTTGATCTGCAGCAGTTAGAATTCTACAGTAAAGAAACAAAGTAATTAAGAGAGAGAATTCTGGCTTTTAGCCTAGTCTAGTGGATCAAATCAGGAGGATGGGAAAGCTTATGACAGCAGTTAAGAGACCAAAACCTGCCTTATAGATTTAATAATAAATAAAAATATGATCAGTGACACTACTTTATATTCTACTTCAGTCATTAATTAATCAAGTTATATGCACATATGGGAGGCTGTTGAAAAAAATAAGCAAGCAGGTTCTGTTTCAGCATGCAGATAACACACAGCTTTATATCTGTATTTCCAACTCCTGATCAAAGAAGATTATATTGCTCTCTTTCTGCAGGAGCTGTGGCACAAATAAATGCAATTTGGCTGAAAAACAAGATGACATTGGGTCAGACAACTGGTGAAACAACTGGACAGTAAGGTAGATATATTCCTGCATTCTGTCATCAAGGATGTATATTTGCCCTTAGCTGACTTAGGTCATTGCCTGTGAGGTTGACCTTAGCAGCTTCTTGAACATTAAGCTGCAAGTGCACCTTTTGTCTGATGCTCAGATACTAAGATTATTTCTTTCTGATGTAGAACTTCATTGACCATATGACCAACTCAGCGTGAATCAACTTCTAAAATCCCTCCAGAAACTAAAGCTTGTTAGTTTGGTGGCCTGCTTCTTTGCACAGTTGTCTTTTTCCTATAGGCATATTAAGCATGTTTCTTCTGTGAAAGACACCATTTATTTCCAAGCTTCCAGTAATATCCATTCGAATAATGTCATTACTAACCATGAAAGTCCTAACCTGACCTTCCTGAATCTCTTCAAAATTTTTATCTGTGATCACTGAAGACACCTGAACCTACTTTGGCTGCAACTGGTGAAAAGTAAGAGACTGGTAGGTTAGTGTTTATGTGGAAGGAAAGCTGATGTGATTAATTTTTGTCCTTAATCAAGTATTTCAGCTTTCAGGACAGACTGTGAAACTCCCTCCAACCAATGTGTTGTGGTTTAACCCCAGATGGCAACTAAGCACCGCACAGCCACTCACTCACTCCTCCCTGGTGGGATGGAGGAGAGAATCAGAAGGGTAAAAGTGAGAAAACTCGTGGGTTGAGATAAACACAGTTTAATACATAAAGCAAAAGCCATGCGTGCACAAGCAAAGCAAAACAAGGAATTCATTCACTACTTCCCATCGGCCATCTCCAGGAAAGCAGGGCTCCATCACGCCTAACGGTTACTTGGGAAGACAAAACACCATCACTCCAAACGTCCCCCCTTTCCTTCTTCTTCCCCCAGCTTTGTATGCTGAGCATGACGTCATATGGTGTGGAATATCCCTTTGGTCAGTTGGGGTCAGCTGTCCCAGCTGTGTCACCTCCCAACTCCTTGTGCACCCCCAGCCTACTCGCTGGTGGGGTGGTGTGAGGAGCAGAAAAGGCCTTGACTCTGTGTAAGCCCTGCTCAGCAGTAACAAAAACACCCCTGTATTATCAACACTGTTTCCAGCACAAATCCAAAACACAGCTCCGTACTAGCTACTAGAAAGAAAATTAACTCTATCCCAGCCGAAACCAGCACACAATGTAAAAAGACAGGCATAGACAAGACATTTATACTATGATTATTCAAACAATTCTATTTGAATTTCATTATAGCTATATCCTTTTTTATAATTTCTTGCTTGTTTGCTGAGCTGCCAAACATCTATCAACATGGATGCTCCTTCAGTAAAAGAATTAAAAATCTGGATTCATTTTAGTCAACAAATGGCATTGTACTAGACTTAGTACGCTTGTTTGAAGTGAAGCTTGTATTTTTGTGGATGGACAGGGTAAGGTTTGGCCCAAGAGATGGTAAGACTGTGTCACTTAGATGTGGCAAGACAATATGTGGAAAACTTGGAGTAACAATTAAAATCAGTTGATGCAGAAAATTTGAAACAGAATTGAAGCAAGAGAGCTGGTCTTCAAGGGCTTCAGAGAAGAGATTTCCATGACAACAGAATACTTAGGTATGCAAATCAAGAAACAAAGCATCGTAAAAAATAATCAGGAAATACACCTCTGTTTCATAGAATAAAACCTGAAAAATTTAGGAGCACTAGTTCTGTAGGAGAAATGGGGATGGGCAGCTAAGAAAATAGGGCCATTGCTGGCCAGATTTCCTTCTCACTTAAATCAGTACTATTCTTTTAATCATACAACTGTAAGGATATATACGGACAGAAGACACCTCAAGATCTATAGCAGTGCTGTGCTGTGACAGGATCAAAAGCTCTAGACTGTCTTCATCAGGTCTATCATCATTTATCTATATAGCAGCTAAAACAAACTCTTTAACGATGGAGATTCCACTAACCTCTTCATAAAACTGTTCTAATATTTGACTACCTTAGAAGTTAGAAATTTTCCCTAAATTTTAATTACTTCTTTGCTGTAACCTAAGTCCCTTTCTCCTGTGGCACTCTGCCAATGGCCATGGACGAACAATTGATTACTGTCTTCCTTGTAGCAACCATTTAAATATGAAAGACTGTTATCATGCCCTGTAAGTTTTCAGGATATTATATAAAGGGATTAATGTCTATTGTAGAGGCTCTTGTTATTATAGATACTATATTATGTAATCTCTGCAGTAAGTATTGTAGCCCTTTTCCGATGACCTGTGCTGTACTATGAATTTGGTACTATGTTCAAGAGCTTTACTTGTTAAGGAAAGGAAAACATATATATGATTTATGATCATAGAGCTCTCTGTTATTATAGACATCACATCACATAATTCACAGACTTATCAAGCTCTGCCTTAAAACATTTATTTTGCCTTTCCTCCCATTCATTTTGGAAGGGCATTCCAGTACTTGAATTCTTTAATGCTTAGCAACTTTTGTTTAATATAGAACCTAAATTTATAGATTATAGATTATAACATTTGTTCTGGTGCCAGCATTGATCTTTATCTAAAATAGATTTTTTTTCTCTCACTGTTTTTTACCTGTCTCATGTATTTATATAGCAACCATATCCCCTCTTGGACTTTTTTATATGAGGATGAACAAGCTTTTAGTCTCCCCATATAGATTGGGCTCATTCAAAAAAGAGTATTGTTGCCATCAAAAAGAGAATTTGGCCTCATGTCTCTGCATTTAGATGCACTAACAAAAGATGAGATTACTGTCTTTCCATATTTCCATAAATGAATCGTTAGTGCCATAAATCTAGTAATCTTATTCCCTGGATATAAGGGGAATATATTGGAGGAAATATCGTAGGAACCAAAACGCTTTAAAACATTCTGAAATTTGTTAACTTTGTGTTATTAATGATTGTTTGATATTGTATGAACTGGCTTTTGAGCTAGCTAGGACTCCCTAGACTTTCGTTCTTAAAACCCTATCATCTGGTAACTCTGTGGATGTGGATTTAAAAATGGAAAATATGAAGCACTGCGTTCAGTTTCATCCTGTTGTTGGCTGTACAGAGCACTACTGCTCTCTGATCTCCACTAGCTGAACATAAAAGCCATTATCCTTTCTGCTGTTCCTCAGTTTTTCGTGAGAGATGATGTGTGAGGTAAATAGGAAAGGGAAAAGGAAATGGAGGGAAGGGAGACAGAGAAGCAGAGTGGGAGAAGGGTTTACTGGAGCAGAGTGCAGAATTACCTGATAAGAATGGAGGATGAAAAGCAATGGGAAGCCAATAGACAGCTGAATGTAAAACTGCCAGGAAAAGCGTTGAGAAATCATGCTGTCATAAACTGGCTCAGTCTGGGCACTGTCCTACACCAGGGTCAGCTCAGGGGTTTTTGTTGCTGTTTTGTGTTTAGGTTTTTCTTTTTTCCGTCTCTTCGGAGCATAGTGCAGATCACTACGAGCAGGTATTTCACATAAGATCTTAAAGCCTATGATCTATTTTATATAAAAAAATTATAGATTTTTTCCACCAAGAACATAGGTTAGCTACAGTATAATTAGCCAGTATTTTTCTTCAACCTACACCTGTCTAATGCACTGTTTTTCAGCTGTGTGTCCTCTGAAGTTGGCTACATTTCAGCAGCAGGTGAATTTGCTCCCAGCATGCTTTTATTTTTAAAATGTTTTGTGATCTGCCACGCTAAGAATGAGGTGCTTAAAAACTACAGTGCTATTATTTTACACGAAGTTTATGTAAATATGAAACCATATATTGACTCAGGTTTACTAATGAAATAACTTCAGTGACAGTCTAATAATGACAACAAACAATTCAACAGCAATTTAGATTAAGTGATACAGATTATGCCAAGGAAGTCTCTAAGCAGCACATCAAAGTTGTGGTGAATATTAATGTGTTTTTTAAAAATATAACCTTGCATTAGTTTGTAATGACTTTCTTCTAAAATATCTGCAGTGTGGCTATTATAAACCATGAGTCACAGTTAAAATGAGATATAAAACCAGAAGACTCTCGCAAATCAAAACTCAAATGTCTAAACACTGCCACTCAACAACCAAGCCACTCCAGTCACCTGCAGCACAGTGAAGTGAAGCCAACAAACACAGATACAAGACCAGAAAAAAAAAAGGCTGGATTTTAGGTCTGAAGGAACTGTGTCCTTATTTCCCATTGACACTGAGTGAAGGGTGGGCTCCTACTTCCTTGAGTTTTGTTTTAAAAGCCCCAACAAAGAAGTCAATCCATATCTTGGCTGATTTACATCTGGAGACAACATTTAAATTGGAAGGTTGTTAAATAACTGTTTTCTCTTCTCTTTTTGGTTACCACCTATAAATTCTGACTTGTTTACTCATTTATGGTAAGTCAAATTGCTTCTGACCCCTAGAGAACTTATTACAAAATGTTAATTTAAAAAAACTAATTAGTTTCAAGGAAAGTAGGCTCTCACCCTTTCCTCTCACCTTTTTAGTGACAAGGTATGGTAATACTAACAGCCAAATTTTGCCAAGTTCCAGGGCTGGCCTTCATTGTTTCTCGCTATTTATTTCTGTGCAAGGATAAGGATACATAGTGCACAATGTTCTTTTGAAGAAGTGTCCTGGTTAAGGTTTAATAGGCACAAAAATCAGAATATTCAAGATTACTCTTTCTGAAAGCACCGATACTCTCTAAAACTTTGTGTGCTAACAGGAAATCTTGAATATTGAAGCTCCACTGTTTCAGGGACATGCAGTTTGTTAGTAGTCTGTGACACCTTTCCTACACCTACAATCTCATTTTGTATTTTGAATTGTCCCATATCCACCCTGTGGTGGGTTGGCCCCAGCTGGCAGCCAAGTACCCACACACCTACTTGCTTACCCCCACCCCGTCACTGGGACGGGGGAGAAAATGAGAAGAACAAGATGTTGAAAACTTGGGTGTCAAAATAAAGACAGAGAAATCACTCAGCAATTACTGTCATGGGCAAAACAGACTTGGAGAGTTTAACGTAATTTATTGACAATCAACATAAATATTTAATTACTGACTTGGGTATTAGGAAATAAAGAAGAAAAACATTTAAACACTTAAGGAAAGCACATTTCCTCCCACTTTTCCAGGCTCAAATTCACTCCAGACACTTCTTTTCCCTCCTTGTTCACACTGCAGGTTACACTCAGTGAGATGATGGGCAGTGCAGAAGGTTGGGATCAGTGCGTAGTGGTTTCTCTACCGCTCCTTGTTACTCACTCTTTTCTAGAGCTGCTCCTTCATTCTTACTTGTTTCCTCTCTTCTGACATAGGCTTATCCACAGGCCACCATCCTTTTGTGGTGTACATCCTCCAGCATGGGTCCTCCATGGGCCTCAGTCCCTTTGGGAGAGTACATGCTCCGCCATGGAGCACGTCCCTCTCATCTGACCTTGGCATTCCCTCTCTCATTCCCCCCTCCTCAGCATTTTGTTCCCTTCCTTAAATATGTTTCCCCAAGGTGCCACCAAGTTGGCTGATGGGCTCAGCTGTGCCCTGCGGTGGGTACGCTGCAGAGACATCTGGAACCAACTGTCTGGCACGAGGCAACCCCAGCCTCTCCTCACAGAGGCGACCCTGCAGCCCCCCCACTAACAACACCTTGTCACTGACACCCAAGGCACGCCCTACAACAGGGTGTCAGAGGACTCTCAAAGGTGTAGGAGACTTCCTGTTTAGATCAAGTACTTTTATCACAGGCACTAAATATTTGGGTATGACCAAATTACGGTTAGTGTTTTGTGATCTAGAGTACACATAAAATGTTTTTGTAGGATACGTTCTTACAGAGTATGACTTAAAAATAAATAAAATACACTTCTGAGAACAAAAATACTCTTAGAAATTTATTGTAGCATTTCTCATGTCTGAATAAAAAATAGCAAAATGGAATTTTATTACTTTTCGGAGGAGGAAGAGTATTTGTCCTAGAAGTAAGTAACAGACTGATTTAGCTGCTTTTTTTTTTTCTTGTGAAAAACATTGTAAATGACATGCAGTATAAGCTTAATGACAAATTCTTCTGGGAATCAAGAAAGCTCCCACCTGGAGGGCCATTCTCCAGCAGAGGAAGCACTGCAAAAATAAATGGCTTCTCTGGAGGCCCAGAAAGTAACATGGACATGCTGAATCATTTGGGCTTATATTTGTTCTATTCAACTGCTTAATTATAAATTATTCAGTTCCTTCGTGCAAATACAATTTGGGCAGCTGAACTACTGTGTTAGCCCTTTGCAGGTGTCCCAAGACCAGTGGGGGAGCAGAAGAGACTGAAAGGACTGGATCTTTGGGTATTGCTATACGCTTTCTGAGTCTGAGCCTTTTCTCATCCACACAAATAGGTAGGAAAAAATCAGGTGCTTCCTGATAGGAAGGTGCTACCACTACGAAACCACGATGAGTATTTTTTATTCACCAAAGAGGATTTGATTTTCTCTTTTGGATGAAAATGCCTCCTTGATCATAAGTCTAGCTTAATTTTCTATATTACGTATTTTAAACAGCTGTGGAAATCTGAGCTTGATTTGGACACACTGAATCATAATTATGTTAAATCTTTCCAGTTAGTTTACATTTGAGGCTAACAGAAATATGCTGATTCAGATTCTAATTAAAGAAATCAGATGGAAACTACATCAACTATTTCAAGAAGAAGAAATTAAAATTTCATCACAGGTGACTGGAAGAAATCTTCAGCTATACATGTACTTTTTAAATATATGCTCAAGGTGTTATTAGCATTTAGCTCCAAAATAAATATTTGAAATAAATAAGAAAGGAAGGAGCTATATATTTTGAAAAGTAGAAACTAGAATGAAACTCTATATTCATAGAAATATAATTATATGTTGAAATGTAATTATATAGAAGGCATGAAATCACAGTTGATGTCAATTTTTACTGAATGTTATATAGAGCAGATACATGCTAATTGGAGGAAACTGAATCAGGTTTGGTAAACAATAAAGAATTTGCCCTTTAAAGCAAATTTGGAAAAAACCCACATTCTGACGTATGTTTTGTTTTACACAGAGCATCAAAATTACACATATTTAATCTTTATGTTTGTCAATTACTGCCAATAATTGTCATAATCTAGAGTTAGATAAAATTAAACCAGATGCTCAGCAGTTGAAAATCTGCACAGTTCTATTATTGCTATAGTTCTTATGAAGTCAGACAATTATATATATATCTGTATTAACCGAGGATTTTTCCAGTGACTTTTAAAGAGGCTTTCATTTAATGTACTGCACCCCTAATTTGTAAGTAAATGGTAAATAATATGCTAACATTTAGATCTCACTGGCAGTGGTGGTGAAAAAGGAAAACAGGTATCTACAAAGCAAGAGGGAACTGATAGGTCTAGACAGCCAGGAAATGGAAAAGTTCAAAAGGAAGTTTGGGAAAGACTATGGCTTTTTCCAAGACAAGTATTTAAATCCCGAGACAATAAAAAGGAAAGAGCATGCAGAGGGAATTGATCAAATTATTTCAAGCAAGGCCCATCAAGAAGAACAGGAGACGAAGAGCAGGTGGATGGAAACAAAGAGAGCGAGCAGAACAATAGAATCATACAATCATAGAATCACTGAGGTTGGAAAAGACCTCTAAGATCATCGAGTCCAACCATCGACCCAACACCACCATGCCCACTAAACCATGTCCCTAAGTGCCTCATCTACACAATAAAGATGAGCTTGAGAAAAACATGCAGATTTATGGAGACAGTTCAGTTTATTTGGGTCACTTTCTTTTTTCTTTGCCTCAGACACAATTTATCATAGAGGTGACACAGGCTACCTTATCTGTACAAACTTGGTAGGCACTTCAGGAGCTTACGTTCTGTGCTGTGCTGCATACCTGTAATTCTTTCTAAGACACAAGATGAATTTCTAGCTTAACTGGCAACTGCAAAGGTATTTTTGATGTATCACTACCATTCCTGCCTTAGTTCACTCTGTTACAACCAGCTGCTCACGTATATTTAGAGCGTTTTCATAACTCACGGAGTTCTGATACAATGTTCGGGTAGAGCAAAGCAAACAAAGGGTAGTGACAGCCATAAATCAGAAGTGCCTCATTCTGAAAACTATATATATATGACAAAAAAGACTCCTGCAAAATTGTGATAAATTACAGGTTAGCTTCTTGACAATAAGTAAGCTCAAATTGTGATAATGAAATCAATTCCTGATCTCTCTTCTGACTGCTTTGAATTTCTCTGATGAGGAAGAGCCATATCCTGGCTACCTGAGGATTCACCTTATAGGAGGGAAATCTTTTGAGGGCATATAGGAAATACAGTACTCTGAATCCTGTCTCTTCACAGTCTTTCCTAAACCTCCAGCAGTGAATGCATTTTTATCAAAAAAAAGAACACAGCTACTCAACATTGAGTTGTTCCTGGCCAGTGTTATACTACACTGTAGTGTCTCTGCCCATTCAAGTCGACAATCATTCCATCATTCTGGAGTGCAAACAGACATAAGTTTGTCCCATGGAACAGAAGAGGATAGAAATCTTTTCCTAAAGCATTTCTTGGCAGTGTGGTGTAGGAATTACTCCTTTATCTTTCAGCTGATAAGAATCTTTACAATACCTGGTTCAAGAAATAATATGAAATTAAACATCAAAAATAATATTGAAGATTTTAGGTAGCTAAGCCTATAACCTTTATGTACCTTGAAAAAATTACTATAATT